>NC_091784.1:23150699-23451180 GCF_029378745.1 Bos indicus | reverse complement strand
TGTGTCTGACTCTTTGTGACCCCATAGACTGAGGACCCCAACAGGCTCCTCTGTTCATGGGATTCTCCAGCCAAGAATCCTGGAGTGGGTTGCCATTCTCTTCTCCAGGGGATCTTCCCGACCCATGGATCAAACCTGGGTCTCCCGCACTGCAGGCATATTCTTTACTGTCTGAGCCACCGGGGAAGCCCCTGACACGGTGAAGTAATGCTTAAAACACATTTAAAATCAGTGCATATTTCACACCACACAGCACTATGTTCTAGTGTTTTATGGGGATACTCCAAAAGAGTAAGAGAAAAGAGAGACCAAAGTCAACAAAGCACAGATGTCAAAATTGTAAAAAATATTCAGTATCACTGCAGCAAGCCGTTCAATCAATGCTGGCTGACTCAAAATTACTAGTAAGAACAGCAAAACAAATGACTTGGTTTCATCGTGTTTGTTTTTATACAAAATCTAATCAATTGATGTTTGCAGAAAATATCTTGTAAGGTTCAAAGTATAAAATTCCTTAACCAAGTTTCAATCTGTTTTGAACATTCCATTTGAAACGGGAAGTCAGCTGAGTCATGGTCACACAACACACTAAAATTCAAAATGCCTTTTCCCTGTTAAAAGAGTAGAAACACTAGGATTTCTGCTTCATAACCATCTCACACAGAGTATGCAATTCAAGACCACCTTGATAGGACATTTAAACTATATAGTTGGGCTCCCAAAGCCCAAGTTCCAAATTCAGATTCAATTAACCAAGGATCAGAAAAAATTCCAGAAAGTTCTAAAAAGCAAAACCTGAATAGCTATACATGGGCAAATGTTCAGATAGCATTTACACTGTATTTACAACTATTTACATAATATTTACATTGAATAAAGTATTATAAGTAATCTAAAAGATGATTTAAATATAAGGGAGAAAGTGTGTAAGTTATATGCAAACACTATGCTATTTTATATGAGGAATCTGAGCATCTCTGGATTTTGGAATGGGCTGGGCTGGGGGTTTTGGAACCAACTCCCTGAGGGTCAACTCTTTTATTTTCACATTGTTGCTGTTTGAGGTTTTTTTTTTTTAAGAGAAACTATGCCTTAGTCAAATGTTACTTTCTCTTTTTTAAATCTTAAAAATCTCTTTATTCACATTATTCAGCTCCTCTATCATCCTCCCTATGATACAATGTTTCTTAGTATTTGGGGAGCCACAGCCTTTGAAGTATTCTAAGGATTTTTTTAAAGCACACATTCAGTTTTTTGAACTATTTCCTACCATCTGTGGTCCCTGCGGAATTCAAGATGAGAGACTGTTGCAGTGCCACAATGCCACTCTAATTTCAACAGGGGCGTTCTTTTGAAGAAAGCATATCACAAGCCCAGCCCAAGGTTTCATTTTCTTACCTGGGTTATCAGTTTATTACAGGTGAAAAGCCAAAAACACACAACGTTTATGTCTAACAATAAAAGAAGTTCTCTTCAGAATAACCTTTCAAAAAAGTTGCAATCATTACAGTTGGCCAATTTAAAAAAGACTTGTAATTATTGTAACCTCAACTATTTAAAATTATACCTCAGCTTCAACTAATTGTTTGGCACATCCTAAAATGAAAAACAAAACAAAACAAAACACTGAGTTAGTGTAAAGGTAAAAGTACTGGGTAAACCTTCAGTTAATTTCCTTCCAAGTGGTGGGGAGGGCACCTGATGGGAGGCACTGACAACGAACACGTCACCTACGTGACACTGCGGCCAAAAAGGTCCAACCTGAACCTAATTGTACAGAAACCACAGGACAAATCCAAACTCAAGTCCACAGAAACAACTAGTCCGGACTATACCAAAATGTCAGTCACTAACGGGGAAGAAATGGATGAAGAACTGCTCCTGATGGAAGGAAATGAAGACAACTAAATGCAACCCTGGATTAAGGAACTGAGAAAAAAGAAGACAAGACATTATTAGGACAACTGGGAAAATCTGAATATGAACCAAATAGTACTGTAACAAAGCTAAACCTCTCCAACTGTGATCTATTTGATTGCTGTTACACAGAATGCCCTTGGTTTTTATTTAGGGGTGATGGCATGATAAAACCAATGTGGCAAAATACTAGTACCTGGTAAACCTAGGTGGAGATACAAATGTTCACTGCACTCTTCTTGCTACTTTAATCAAGATTAGGATGATTTTTAAAAATTTTTAAATGGGAGGACATTTTCTTGATTTTGAGTGAGAGACATCATAAGTTAACCTAAGCAGAACACATACAGCCATATTTAAGTCTTTCCAACTGTGGGCAATACTTTTGAGACTGTCATGAAACGGAGCTGTAAAGGACGGTAATTTATACTCACAGATTTATTTCAGATACCAAAATTCAAAAGAGGTTACAGAATGGTACTCAGGTTTTTTAATGTTTATATTTAAAATTTCCATAGAGGGTTGTTACACACATTAAAATTAAGCTTACCTTTTACGATTCATTTATTCTACCAACTGATGTACCACATAGCTTCCAAATAAAGCTAGAAAGAAACCTATCAATATGAAATTGTTGGCCTACAAAGCACATCACAGGAAAGCAACACAAAAATTGAACAAAATCAGAAGCTTCTCCCCCCAAATAAAGTTGGGTGAATTCCAAGAGCACCCTATCTAGGAAGTTCACACCTGCTTTCTCTAGTCTTTTCTTAGTTAGCACATCCCAGGTAAAGGTGTCTCAGATAAAAACATTCCAGGTTAGATGCTACATTATACAGTATGCAAAATCTTTAACAACTTCTCTCATGTGATGGCATTTAATGGTTGGTTTTAGGGGCGGGGGGGGGGGGTGGAATCAGCATAACATAAAGCATGTAACTTCTACTTCAGATAACACACATTAGTAAAATGGTCACAAAATAGTCTATTGAGGTAATTATTCTATTTTCAGAAAGAAAGAAGAAACCCAAGTTACCTTTTTTCCTATTGTGCAATATAAAATATTGCCTAGCCTGAAATACCCTAGAGTCAAAAGGTCTGTCTGAATCCCAGATTTGTCACTTTAGAGACTATAACCTTGACCACAGCTTTCTCACTTGTGAAATGAAGGGATCCAAATATTAGCTGGTGTTATGGTCTAGATCTAAATACGCAATGATTTTATCATTTTGGCTTCCTATACATATAATTTACAAAATTTAATTTATATATGTACTTTATATACATATTTATATATGAATTTACTTTATATACACACACATATACTTACTTTTTAATGTTAGATACATTGAATTAGAAGGGATTTTTTTTTTTAAACCATAAACTGTAATTTATCATCTTTTTTCCCCAAACCTCGATGTCTGTTCTCACATTTATTTTATTCAGAGGCTGAGTCAATCTCCCCTCCACCCAAGACGGAGACCCCTGTATATTTAGTGTTTTTTTTTTTAATTTAGCTGCATCAGGTCTTCGTTGTGGTGCACAGGTTCTAGAGCTCGAAGGCTCAACAGCTGCTGCCCATGGGTTGAGCTGTCTCAAAGCACATAGGCTCTTAGTTTCCCAACCAGGGATTGATCCCAGCTCTCCCACACTTGATGGCAGATTCCTGACCACTGGATGGGCAGGCAAGACCCAAGACTCCTGCAGTTCCAAGACTCCTCTCACAACTAATTCCAGTAAGTAGGTGCCAACCCCCAGATTCAACATCTGAGTAATCACACTCCTGCTTTTCTACTACCACTTTAATTCAGGTCGTCCTCACCTCTTGCCCAGATCACTAGTTATCATTTTTCTATCCTATCACCACCCTACCTAAAAGCTTCGTAGTAGCTTCCCACAATGTAAGATTTATGCAAAATATCCTCCACCGGATATTCAGGAAACTCTACCCCTGCCCCCACCCTTACACGCCAATGCAACTCAACTACTTACTGCTGTTTCAAATTGCCTATACTTTCTGGATGTCGTACCTTTATTTCTGCTGTTGTTCCTACACTGCCTTTTTCTCTGCCTTCTAAAAGGGATTCCATTCTTTAAAATTTAGTTTCAGTGGTGATCTCCCGTATCTAGACATTACATTACACATTTGTCTTTTGAATGCCAGGATACTGACAAAAAGTGACAACTTTAATGGCCGACAGTAAATTAAGAGAGTTGACCTCATGTGGGCAACCAAACTTATCCACTGTGCCAATTTTATTTAACTGGCTCTGGCTACCTGGCACTCTGTCTTCAGGGTTTGCAGCTTAGCAGAGGAAAAGGAGAATGGCAATAAGACTTCCGTCCTTCATTCAGAGACTGGAGGAGTTTCCCAACAGGGGGTCTACACAGTGGGAATTTGGAGTCCCAGGGTATTACAAAAGATATTTAATGCTTACAGATTTAATGTTAAAAATCCAAATGTTTGGTTATATTCAGGAAACATGAAGATCTAGAACAGTGGGGGTGATTTCACCCGAGGGGACCTCTGGTGGTATCTTAAGGAGTTTTTTGACTGTCACACCTGAGTGAGTATTTCTGGCCAAGGCTGCTACACATCCCGTAGTACACAGGGCAGACTTCAAAACAAATGATCTGGTCAAAATGTCAACAGTGGGTCTACTGGTTAAGAGTCCGAGCTTCCAGTGCAGGGGGCATAGGTCTGATCCCTGGTCAGGGGACTAGGATCCCACGTGCCTCGTGGCACAGCCAAAAAAGAGGTCAACAGTGCCCAGGATGAGAAACTCTTATCTAGGAGTGCTGCCTGTATATGTGGGTTCTGCCCCTCCAAAGAGACTTTCACGTTTTTTGGAAGTGAAGAACCATGCCTCTTGCAAGGCAACACAATATAGCCCAAAGCGTAACATCTCCTGCAGTTTACCAGTGGTGTGGCCTCCTGGAAGTTACTTAACCTCTTTGTGCATCAAAGTCTTCACCTGTAAAACAGAGACCGAGATCCTGAAAGCACCTACCTCAGAGAGTTCCAGGATCAGATGAGTCGATGTAAGATCTTCAAAGTGTGCCAGGCAGACAGAAAACACCCACTAAATTCAGCTGCTGCCGTTCTGAACTTCCCTAGTGCCTAGCCTTGCATTTGGAACATCTAAGATGGGCAAGAAATGTTTACTAACTGAATATAGGATAATGCCTTCCTGGGGAGGCACAAATTGGTAAAGACAAATATACTCTCCTTATTTGGAAAAAAGGAAGCACAGCGCTGAGGATGGAGTTGAAAGGAAGCATCTGCCCACCTAATCTTCTCTCCCTCCTCAGAAAACTTTTAACCTTTAGGAAATGTTCCCCTCGCACAGGGACCTTGGTACACAGTGGCCTGTAACATCCTTTATATTTGTTTTTCCTTTTCATTCCTTCTGACCAGCTGAAGATCTTGGAATTTATGAATGGAATGGTATCTTCTTTTGACCCTCGCACCATTAGCCTGGTGGTAGTTATTCGTGTGCCCATTACAGCCTTCCTCCGACAATGCACATGGAGTCTGTGGCCAGGGACAACACTTGACTCCTTTTTATAAAACCCAAGGGGCCTAACAGACCTTGGCAACTGGCAGACCCAAACCTCTCCCTTTACAGATTAGGAAGAGAGAGGCTAAGTGATTTGCCTAGAGTCAAGGTCATATTGTTAAGTGACAAAGCTGGGATTCAAACTCTGATACACAGCTGATACAGACTCCAAGTTCCATCCAACTTGTAATAGCGTATAGAAATTATACCTGTGGTAGAGACAGTTTTTAATTACGTCCCAGAAAACCTCCACAGAAATTATACTGATAGTTACCTGACAAAGCAAAAACAGAAATAGACGAACACTCAAAGCTCCCTTCTGAAAGTGTATCTTAAAAACTCAACCTGTTTAATTGTTTCATATCTTAACGTTAATAGCTTCTAACAAGACTTAAATATCCGGTTATTTAGTCAGGCTTAATTTCCTTTAAATGATTGTGTAATTATTTTGAATAACAGAATATCTCTTATTTGTTAAACCAATGACGACCATCCTTCACTGACTGAACAGATTCTTTAATGACCAGTTTAACAAATTAATATCTATATAACCCCAAAGACCAGCAATTTGAAATGATTCTATATGCTGAAAATACATTCAGATGATTTGAATTGTGAATGTTAAGACCTCAATACAAACACAAAACTTACAATCACCAAGCACAAACTACATTAAGACCTGAGACAGACAATTTTTATTTTATTTCGTTCAAGTAAAAGCTGCTCACTGATTAGGCTAATCTAGAAGTTTCTCTCAGTGTCCCAATATGATGCAAAAGAAAACGGCGAAAAAGAAAGGAAAAGACTGTAAGACCAGAAAATGAATGTGAAAAAGAGTTAAATGCCTTGATGCTTAAGCAATTACAGCTCAATAAAGCTCCACATTTTCATAGGGGCATCGTTTAAAAAACAAAAAAAGCCCTTTGTGGTGATGATTTAAGTTACCAGTGCAAAAGCACTCAGGTCCAAAAGGAGTGAGAACCACTTACTGGGAACAGATTTTTAATTATTTTACCACCTGATAAAAGGAGCACACGCCGAACGTAGGTATAAATGTATTTTCAAAAGAAAACAAAACGCAGTCTATGCTCGGTAAAGTTCAAGGGCAAAACTGTTTCCAGTGCAACAGAATCCGCCTGACTACAATGTGTGTGTGTGTGTGGGGGGGGGGGGGGGGGCGAAGACATAGTATCTTTTTATAAAGGCAACAATTTGAGTTACAAAGTAATAACGGGGAAGCCAAAACAGTTTGACAGCCCGCCATAAGGGCCGCCTCAATCATGAGTCACACAATGCCTGCAACCATTTACAATAGTAATTAATGCACAAGTCCCCTAATTAAATTCTAAAAGGGTGAGAATGCTTTAACTAAGTTTACAAGAATTGCTTTTCGCTGTTTTTTGCCACCCCCACCCCCCGCCCAAGAAAGGAACACACGCGTAATTACGCATCTCCCCGCAATTCCTCCATCCAGTATTCCCTCCAACCTCTTCTCCGTGTCTGTTCCCTGCGTGCGATAGAAAATGACACGGGAGAACTTCTAAACCCAGCAAGGGCGAGCCAGGGTGGAAATACACGATTAATCAAAGGGGGTGAGAGGCGGAAAGCGCGCCCATCTTACCTGCTAAGATTCCTTTCTACGTCTTTGGTAGCTTTAGCTTCCAATTCTCTGAAACGGAAAAGAAAAAGGGGGAGAGGGAGAGAGAGAGAGAGATGCGCGTGAAAACGGAGCTGCTGCTGCAGAGGCTCGCGCCGGGGCCGGATGGGGCGGGGGGAAGGGAGCCCGGGGGGGCTCACAAAGCTGCGGGGCTGCAGCACCGACTGCGGTCAGGCGGCGCGGGCCAGCCGCAGCCCCCGGCCCGGCCCCAGCGGCGCAGCGCGGCCCCTCCGGGCCTCCCGTCCGGCCTCCGCAGCGGCGCAGCCGGCGCCCCCTTCGCCGAGGCCCGAGGTCTCGGGGACGCCCGGCGCCGCCGCCGCCGCCCGCGATCGCGGGCCCTGCGGCAGCGCCCGAGGCTCCTCCCGCCCGGAGGGAGGCCCCCGCCCCGCTCACCTCATGTGTGTAAAGTGCACGAGCAAGTGGGGCGCGGCGAGTGAGGCTCGCGAGCCTCAAGCCCTCCGTAGCGCCGCGGGGAGAGGCCCGAGCCGCTGCACCAGCGCCATTTTCTACACCGACCCGCTACCGCCGCCGCCGCCGCCGCCACCGCCGCCGCCGTCGCCGCCGCAGGCCCCAGACCGGAAGTGAATGCCCCACTCGGCAACCCCTTCCGGGAGTGTCGCAGCCACCGGCCTCAAGATGGAGGCCCTAGCAACTAGAGCAGCAAACTGGGCAGACCCTTGGCAACCACCCCGGCGCGGCGCGGCCGCGGGCCGGACCTCCCTGGAGCTGGTCACAGCCTCGGAGCTGCCCCGCACAGCGGCTTGGGGGCCCACCGAATCCTGAGCCTACCCTTTCTCGGCGCAGTCGGCTCGGGTTCTGACATGAGTTCCCTCCCCTTCTCCTCCTTCTTTGCTGCGACACAAGTTTCCTTCCCTGCTGCCCGGCCCCTCCCCCACAGAAACATACCAAAAAAAAAAAAAAAAAGAATCGCCTAAACCGCAAATTCTATCCCTGCCGCAGCATGATGAGCCCGCGCGGCTTTTGAAATCCGTCACTTGCAATTATTTTTTACCTTGGGCTAATTATTTAACCTCTCTGCTTCTGTTTCCTCCTCAGGTAAAGAATGCATACCTGAGGATGACTGTGACGTTTAAACGCGACTTTTATCCCTCGAGTTAGGCTGACCATTTGACTCAGCAGTTCCTCTTCCATGAATTTCTGATCAAAAAATAATCCTGGGTAGCTACAAATAGGTCACCATCGTGATACTAAGTCCCGCGTTGATGGTAGTGAAAAATTGTGACGGCGAAAATGTCCAGCGTTGCGAGGTGGCTTTAAAGACTGAACTACTTCATGTGTTAGGATACTGTTGAAAATGATGGTAAGGAAGAGTAACAGCAGGAGGGGGAAATGGTTACAAGGATAAGTGAAAAAGCAAGTTCCTGAGTAGCTCACATGGTGAAAACATGTAGATAGAGTAAGATACATACATATAGATAAAATAAAAAATATATACCTACCTGTAGATACAAGATACATACTTACAGGTAGATACAGGAATATACATACCTGTAGATACAGTCAGATACATACATTCGTGTGCATATGTGTGTATTCTTTCAATCCTCTCACAATGGTTTTGTTTTTCCTCCCCTAATTTAAAGATGACTCCAACTCTGTGCTTGAAATCCATTCCTTCTCAGAAACCTCACTATACCTGTCATCCTATTTTCCTCTTTCGACTGACTTTGATCCTTTCATTGTCTTTAAAACATGCCTAAATGTCTCCCATTAAAAAAACAAAAACAAAAAACAAAGCTCCCTTGACTTTCCAGTTCCTGTCCTCTCTCAGGGAGATGTGTAATGTGTGCTAAATAGCTTCAGTCCTGTCTCTGCGACCCCATGGACTGTAGCCTACCAGGTTCCTCTGTCCGTGGGATTCTCCAGGCAAGAATACTGGAGCAGATTACCATTTCCTTCTCCAGGGGATCTTCCCAACCCAGGGATGGAACCATGCCTCTTTTCTACCCTGCATTGACACGGGGATTCTTTACCACTGGCGCCACCTGGGAAGCCCCAGATGTGTAATAAGTTAATGAATAAGAGAATGAATGAATGCACAGAATGTCCTAAAGCATATGTACCAACATGTTAACTGATGATATTATGAAGTTTAAAATTTTCTTGTCAATAATCTTTTTTCACTTTTATACAATAAGCTTGTAAAAAAATTTTTTTTTAATCTCTTACAAAATGTAAACTTTTGTTGTTTAGATGCTAAGTCATATCTGACTGTTGTGTGACCCCTTGGATTGTAGCCCTCTAGACTCCTCTGTCTGTGGGATTTCCCAGGCAAGAATACTGGAGTGGGTTGCCATTTCCTCTTCCAAGGGATCGTCCCCATTCAGGGACTGAACCCAAATCTCCCAAGTCACCTGCATTGCAAGTGGATTCTTTACCACTGAGCCGCTGGGGAATCTCAATGTGAAGTGTAGGGGGCACCGAATAAATCTTAGTGACTTTCCTTTTCTTGCCATCATCCCTAAGTTCAATTCATCCATGTGTGTATTTGGTTTGGTTTTCTTTTATTGTTCTTTCTACTGAAAGTATTAAAAGTTATATTACAGTATTTCTTCAGTAATTAAAAAACTAGAACATATATATATAGAACAATATGCTTTCATACCAAGTTTATGATAATTTTCCATAAGAGCATAAGGCAATGAAAACAGCTGTTAAGATTAGCTGATTTTTTTTTTTAATTAGACTTTCTTAGGTTTGAACAGGATTTCTCGGATAGCTCAGTTGATAAAGAATCCGCCTGCCATGTAGGAGACCTGGGTTCGATTCCCTGGGTTGGGGAGATCCCCTGGAGAAGGAAAAGGTCAGTATTCTGATCTGGAGAATTCCATGGACTGTAGAGTTCATGGAGTCGAAAAGAGTCAGACATGACTGAGTGATTTTCACTTTCAGGTTTGAATAAATCATTGATTCTCAGCTGGGGCAATCTGCTCTCCAACCCTCACACAAAGATTTAGCAATTTCTGGTTTCTGAGTATCACAACTAGATACTACTGGTGTCCATGTGGGTAGAGGCCAGGGTTTTGGTGAAACATTCAACCCTGCACAGGAGATTCAACCCCCTGCCCCTAAAAGGCAGAGAAGGCAATGGCAACCCAGTCCAGTACTCTTGCCTGGAAAATCCCATGGGCAGAGGAGCCTGGTAGGCTGCAGTCCATGGGGTCGCTAAGAGTTGGACACGACTGAGCGACTTCACTTTGACTTTTCACTCTCATGCGTTGGAGAAGGAAATGGCAACCCACTCCAGTGTTCTTGCCTGGAGAATCCCAGGGACAGGGGAGCCTGGTAGGCTGCCGTCTATGAGGTCACACAGAGTCGGACATGACTGAAGTGTCGCAGCAGCAGCTGCCCCTAACAGGAGAGTATCTGAACCAAAATACCAATAGCACCCAAGTTTGGAAAACCCTGGAACTAATTCCCAGCTCCAGGGAAGCTGAGAAGATGTAATTTCTTGAAGATCTTTTCAGAGTTGTTTGACAACCCTCCAGGGCTGTATTATGAAGTCCTGATAACTACTTTTTGCTTATCTCTTAAACTTGGTTCATAGGGCTAGGTCAAAGAAGGCTACAGAAAACCAGCACTGATTCCTTATCAGAAACCTACTGTGACTTCCCTGGTGGTCCAGTGATTAAGGCTCTGTGTTTCCAGTGCAGAGAGTGAGAATTGAGTCCTTGGTTGGGGAAATTCCCCGTGCAGTTAAAAAAGGAAAAAGGAACTACTAAAGGATCTTCCTTAATATTCTTTCCCTTTATTAATAATTACTCTGTCTATTGAATGTCCCATCACCATACAAACATATTCTATTAAGTTCCACAGAAAGAAAAAAATGCACACAAAACAAAAAAGTTCCACGGATACCTCATTCCCCTCCAACTTTTTTTGTTCGTTGTATCCTCTCTTATGAGCAAAACTTCTTCAAAAGGTGTTCTACACCAGCCGATTCCAGTTGCTCACCTCCTTTCCCAGCCCTCTCTAACCTGTCATCCCCACTCCCCACCCCAAATCACTCTTATCAACATCAGAAATAACCTTGATTGTCGCTAAGTTGTGTCTGACTCTTTGTGATCCCATGCACCAGGCTTTCCTGTCCTTCACCATCTCCTGGAGTTTGCTCAGACTCATATCTACTGAGTTGTTGATGCCATCCAACCAGCTCATCCTCTGTCGCCCTCTTCTCCTCCTGCCCTCAATCTTGCCTAACATCAGGGTCTTTTCCAGTGAGTCGGCTCTTCGTATCAGGTGCCATATTGGAGCTTCAGTTTCAGCATCAGTCCTTCCAGTGAATATCCAGGGTTGGTTTCCTTTAGGATTGACTGGTTTCATCTCCTTGCTGTCTAAAGGACTCTCAAGAGTCTTTTTCAGCATCACAGTTTGAAAACATCAATTATTCAGCACTCAGCTTTCTTTATGGTTCAACTCTTACATCCATATGGGAGTACTGGAAAAACTGTAGCTTAGATTATACAGACCTTGGTCAGCAAAGTGATGTCTTTGCTTTTTAGTATGCTGTCTAAGTTGTATTAATAGCTTTTCTCCCAAGGAGCAAGCGTCTTTTAATTTCGTGGCTGCAGTCACCATCTGCAATGGTTTTGGAGCTCAAGAAAATAAAATCCACCACTGTTTCCACTTTTTCCCCATCTATTTGCCATGAAGTGATGGGACCGGATGCCATGATCTTAGCTTTTTGAATGCTGAATTTTAAGCCAGCTTTTCCTTGTAGCATATGCAATCTAGTTCCTTGACCAGGGATCAAACCCAGGACCCCTGCATTGCAGGCTCAAAGTCCTAGCCCCTGGACTGACAGGAAGTCCAAAAATGACCCTGAAGCTCCCCAACTCAATGGTAACATTTCTATTCTGATCTTAATTTACTTCTTAGCTGTATTTGTCACAACTAATCAGTCCCACTGTCTTAAGAGAGCTTCTTTTCCTGATTGTCTTGGCAGCACATTCTCCTGGGTTTCTTTTTACATCTCTAACCATTCATTTTTGGGGTATCCTTTATCATCATCTTCATTTCTTCAACAAAAAAATGTTGATCTCCAAAGCTCCCCCCACCCCTATCTCTCCTGAGATGGGTAATTTCATCCTTTCTCTTGTTTTAAAATACTATTTAAATGCAGATAACTTTCAAATTCATATTTTTAGCCCATATCTCACATGTATACCCCAGAAGCTAAAATGCCAGTCTGTCTATGCAACAAGTATTTGTCAAGCTATATATGTTTTGGTGCTGTGGCGGGGACAACTCTGAGCACTACAAGAGCAACTACTCCCATGTGTAAAGTCTAATGAGGCAGACTATTCTTTTTTAAGCAAACTCAGAAGCTCTGGGAGTTGGTGATGGACAGAGAAGCCTGGTGTGCTGCAGTCCATGGGGTCAGAGTCAGACACAACTGAGCGACTGAACTGAACTGAAGTGTATAATTACAAACTATAACAAGTGCACAGAAGGAAATGTATGTTGTCCTGAGAGAGAAACAAAGGAACGTTACATAGAGTGTGTAGTCAAAGAAGGTTTCTTTGAAAATGTAAGGCTTCACCTGAGAACTGAGAGATAAGGGGCAGAGTGTGTTACTGTTGCGGTGCTCAGTCACGGATGACTCATGTAACGCAACTCATTGAAGTAAGCCAATGCCATTTCCTACAATGAAGCGTATTCTCTAGATTAAGTGAATATTGCTACATGCCTCATGACTGACGTTTACAGTTTGATAATTTGTATATAACATTAAATATGCCTTTCCTACCATAATGTTTTTCTATTTCTGGAAAAATCGGTAACTATGTCAGGAAATTCTTGCTTCTTCTTAGTGAGCATAGTAAGAGACAGAGGCTGTTCGAAATTAAATGTAAATATCTTTTCTCCATTTGTCTTTCTTCCTTGGGATTTTTGTTCCTTTGGTTCCTGAGGTTACCAGAACATAAATGTTCTTCAACCCTCTTTTTCTTATCTAAGAAGGGTAATTGGCTAGCCTAGTCCTTGGAAAATTATGTACTTGAAAGGCTTTTGTTTTTCTCCCAAGTCTCTACCAGATATCATTATGAAATGTATATGTACTTTTTAGATGAAGCTCACTCGAAAGATTTTTAAATTTAGAAAAATGTCCATAATAATGTATAAATGGATATTGAAGATATGAACATAAGTGAGATTTCCTGGAGAGAGTGTATTTGTTTTATTTAACTAAAATATATTTGATACTTAATATGTGGCAATTGATGGGCCAATTATGCAGTGTTTGAAGTGCTTTAAAAATATTAATTAATCATTATTGTTGTCCTCACACAGCCTAATAAGGTAGGTATGTTATCCCCATTTTACAGATGAGGTTAATTAACTTGTACAAAGCCACCTAAATAATAGGTGGTAAAATCAAGCAATTTGTTTTCAGAGCCTAGATCACTAAACACTACTTTGTAAATCTGTTTTCCTCAACTGAATCAGACTTTGTAGCTCCCTTTGATAAGAAATATTTTGTAACACCACCCCTACCATCCCTAAATGATCATCATAGATAGTAGAAGTTACTTAACATCTAATTTTAAAATCACATAAAATGAGATCTGAAATAAAGAGTCAAAGAAGTGTAAGTAAAATAAAACAAAATATAATAAAAAGTCTTTCACTATGTAAATATTTGGCAATTGTCTACATTGGAAGACTCAGTAAAGTTGGCAGATCCCGGCACCTATGTGTTGAATCACTCCCACCAGTGCAGCCTGACACAGCAGTGCTGAAATAACTACTCATACACCAGGAAGTGTAGTGATGCTGGAGATGCCATTTCTCTGGAAGAGAGAACAACTCTCAAAGTTCTCAACAACTAGAAAACAAGTCTCTTTCAATTTAGGGGAACATTGCATTACTAAAATTTTAAGGGTATATTAACACTCGGAAAAAAAAAGAGTTAGGTCCTTGGATAATTACAAATGTGCCTTTTACTCATGAGAGTGTCTGGATGGGGGGTGGGGGGTGGGGGGCAATCCTACATTTTGTATAACTATCCCAGGTGGCTCAGTGGTAAAGAATCCCTCTGCCAATGGAGGAGATGTGGATTTGATCCCTGGGTCAGGAAGATCCCCTGGAGAAGGAAATGGCAACCCAATCCAGTATTCTTGCCTGGGAAATCCCATGGACAGAGGAGCCTGGTGGGCCACAATCCATGGGGTCACAAAGAGCCAGATATGACTGAGTGACTGAGCACACGTGTG
The DNA here is from genome assembly GCF_029378745.1 of Bos indicus. Classification (NCBI taxonomy): domain Eukaryota; kingdom Metazoa; phylum Chordata; class Mammalia; order Artiodactyla; family Bovidae; genus Bos; species Bos indicus. The sequence goes on along the minus strand of NC_091784.1, from coordinate 23,436,811 downwards.
TGCGCGCACACACACACACACACACACACCCCTGTTCAGCCCCTCTCCACTGAATCTTGCCTCTTTGTGATGACCCAAAGCTTTTCAGTGCTTTCCCCGACTCCTCTGAGGAGTGGAGATGAAGGATTACATTATGGAGAACTATCGCTGTGAAGTGAGGGAAGAGTGGAGGAAAGCTACTCCAGTGACCACCTCGCAAGGCGGGACTAACAGGATTACGTGTAGTGTAATGGGGACAAATGATGCTTCTCAGACTGACGTGTCGAAATTCAGCCTTATTCCTTCGCTGTCCCACTCCCCCACCACACACAAACTTGTTCCCAAAAAGACAGTTTCCCCCAGATAGTAGTAATACCTAACAGTAAACCATCCCAGCCAGAAACCTGAACTAATTTTGATTCTTCCTTCCCTCCTCTCCAATGCACCCTTGTTATTTCGTTTCCAAACTTCTTATTTTCCCCTTCTGCCACCCCCACCCATAACCCTGAAAATGTCACAGGTTCTCTTTTCTTTCTCTTCTCTTTGTTGTAGAATAGTTTAAATACAATAAAATGCACACATTTGAAGTAAAAAAAAAAAATGACTTCTTGACAAATAAATATGCCCTGGAAATTCCCTTGTGTCCCTTTTCATCACTCACCTGTTTTCCCTTCACCCCACACACACCTGACACCAAGAAACCACTGTTCTGACTTACATCACTATGGATCAGTACTATCTATTCTGGAGCCTCATATAAACAGAGTCGTATGGTATGCATATATCCTTTTGTGCCCAGTTTCTCTTGCTGAACATATCTGAGAGTCATTCACATTGTTGCATGTGTCAGAAGTTCATTCCTTTTTGTTATTGAGAGTTATCCCATTAAATGAATGTACCACGGTTTGCTTATCATCCTCCTGCTGACTGATACTTGGGTTGCTTCCAGTTTAGGGTTATTGTGAATAAAGCTGCTCTGAACATTCTTGTATGAATCTTTTTTTTTTTTTTGGACATGGGACATATGTTTCTCTCTCTCTTGGATAAATAGCTAGGAATAGAAATACTGAATCACAGGATAAGTGCATTCATAACTACAGAAGAAGCTATACAATGTTTCTGAAACGGTTACAACAGGTTACATTTCCAGTCCTAGAAAGAGCTCAGGTTATTTTATATTCTCACCAGCTTTACTCATGTTCACTTGAAATCCTTCTCCATTTAGCAGCCCCAGTGATTTTTCTTCAATTGAGAACTTGATGATCTTACTCTCCAGTTTAAAATATTAATTCAAAGGCTTTCCAGGGCTCTTGACTCAAAGCCTAATATCTTTAATGTGGTTGGCAAGGTCTCCCAGTGCTATCTGCAGTCACCTGCCTTTTCCCAGACAATTCAATCCAAGGGCTCTTCTTTTGTTTTCTAAAAGGTGTCCAGGTCTTGACCCAGCCTGCTGCTTACCATTCTTCAGCTCTCCACCCTATGTCACTTCCTCAGGATAGACTTTGCTGACCATCAGCCACGTTGACTTTATTAGGTCTCCCAATCACATATTCTAAAGACATCCTCTACTTCCTCTTCATGACATGATCGCATTTGTAATGTAGTACTTCCGTCATTATTTGCTTAATTTGGGGGCAGGGTTGTTTGATTTTTGATTCTCCAGATTCCTTGTAAGCTCCAGGAGAGCAAGGTCCACATCTGCCTTGTTCTCACTGTATCTTTTGTATCTAACCAAGTTGCCTAGTATTTATTAGGCCCTTAATAATACTTACTGGATAAAGGAATGATTTTCTATGCTTGCCCACCTCCCTCTATCCAAATATTCACATTGCCACCAAAGTGATTTCCTAACAAATAGGTCTGATCAGGTGCTGCTGCTGCCACTAAAAAATTCTTAAACATGTTCTTAATAGAATATTATCTAAAACCCCTTGCTTCGCCAAAAAAAAAAAAAAAAAAGGCTCTTCAAGAACTCTTACTGTGTAATCTGCCCTGTTTCTTACAATTCCTGCTGTGTGTTCCAGTGTCACTGAGTTATTGCTACTTTCGCATGTTTTTCAAAGGCTCTCTGACTTGAACATGTTGTTTACCTCCTATCACGTCTGCCTAACAAACTTCTATTTCAAATCTCAGCTCAAATAGCCTTTCATAAGCCTTCCGAGAGATTCTCTGGACCTCTTACTAATATACATGCAATTCATGTATCAAAATTAACTTAGACCTCACTGACTATTTCCCCCTCTTATTTGGGGAGAAACTCAGCTCTCCTAGAAAGGACCCCTTTAGCATTTAGGACTGGAATCTTACATGTTCTTGTGAGATAACTCATTTTATCCAGGCACTGCTGGCATGTAAGGCCCACAAGAATGGGGACTTGTCCGTAGGTTTCAGAGTTGTATTCACTATACCTAGAGTGGTGCCTGGGAGGTATTAAACATTGCTTTAATATTTGTTGAGTGATGAAGAATGAATGTTGTCTTTATTCCAAGCAGTTCCACAAGGTGAGTCAAGGAGCATCATTGTTCCTCCAGGTACCAGCTTGCTACCATCTTGACTACCAGCAAGAACTAGATTCTTCTAGACATCTTACTTTCTTAGATCTACTGGGTTTTGCTTTATCTTCCAGATACAAGCAACATTCTTTCATAATGCTTTTGTTTGATCCACCAGGCACCTTGATTGCTTTGTTGAGGATAAAGTGGGTACTTCTACCTCTTACTAGGTCTCTCAACATTCACTACTAAATGGCAACCCACTCCAGTACTCTTGCCCGGAAAATCCAATGGACAGAGGAGCGTAGTAGGCTCTTCAGTCCATGGGGTTGCAAAGAGTCGGACACGACTGAGCGACTTCACTTCACTTCACTGTTTCTCTTTTTCTCTGAATTGAAGAAATGATAATAGCACCGGCTTGCCCTGAGGGCAAACCTCCTTTACTCTCAGTTCATTAATTTTAGTGAAGAAATGCTGCATGAACACTTTTGAATTTAAAATTTTCTTATACACACTGACCAAATATAGGGGCTTCCCAGGTGGTGCTAGTGGTAAAGAATCCACCTGTTAATACAGGAGACATAAGATACACGGGTTCAATCCCTGGGTCGGGAAGATCCCCTGGAGTGGGAAATGGCACCCCACTCTAGTATTCTCACCAGGAAAATTCCATGAGCAGAGGAGCCTGGTGGGCTATAGTCCTGGGGCTGCAAAGAGTCGGACATGACTGAGTGACTGAGGACATACACAGTATTAAAATAAATAAATATAGTAAGGGATATAACTCTCTCAAAAAAATAGAAAAGTATATGTCTGGAGAAGGAAATGGCAACCCACTCCAGTATTCTTACCTGGAGAGTCCCATGGACAGAGGAGCCTGGTGGGCTACAGTCCATGGGGTAGCAGAGTCGGACCCGACTGAGCAACTAACACATAGGTCTGCATAGACACAAATGTATATTGTTCATCATTCATTAAACATTAGGTGAGGAATAGGGACTTCAACATCCACTTCCAACCAAGGTGAAGCAGACAAAGCTCTATTTACCCTCCCTTCTGAAAAAAACTAAAACTACAAATAAAATTTATGAAACAAGAGTTTTCAAAACACTGAGCATCAAGGAATGAAAGACAGTGATCCCTGGGACTTCTCTGGTGGCCCAGTGGTTAAGAACCCATCTTTCAATGTAAGCGACTCGGGTTCGATCCCTGGTTGGGGAACCAAGATTCCACAGGCTGCAGGGCAACTAAGCCCACAAGCCACAGCTAGAGGCTGATGTGCCGCAGTTGCTGAGCCTGTGCACTCTAGAGCTGTGCTTCACGGCAAGAGAAGTCAGGGAGCCTCGACTAGAGAAAGCCCTCGAGCCACAACAAACACCCAGGGCAGCCAAATAACTAAGAAAGTGATCCCTGGGAGATGGAAACAAAGGAGGTGAGCCCTACGATGGCCCAAGATAACCGCTTGAGGATAGTTTCTTGGCAATAATACAGTGGTACAGGGAGGGGGAGCCCAAGCAGAGTGGACTCCCTGAATTGAGGCAATGAAGCTGAGAGTCTAGAGCAGTAGAGTGCAATCAAAGTGGCTAGATTGACAGGTCAGAGTGCCAGAGAGGAGAGAATCACACAGGTGGAGTGCTCTAGAGATCTGCAGAGGGTCACATTTGCCGCTTTAGCTGAGAACCAAGAGTGCCTTCATGTCATGGAATGACTCAAGATTGGGAAATATTGGAAGAATTGGAAGGAAAATATATAGACTTACAGAGCTCCTGTTCCTATTAGTGCAGAAAACCTCAGGCATCGGGTGGAATACTCAGGAGGGTTTTTCATTAATATTGGGACAAAGTTAGGTCTAAACAAACACTATTTTAGTGCTATCCAACAAAGTTTAAAAAAAAACACCCACAGCTCTGGTGCTACACAACGAAGTTTAAAAGAACTCTCTAAAAGGTTCAAAGAGTTTTTAGGTAACTACATCCCAGAAGAAAATTTAGGACCACTTATATGAATGCAAATGTATTCAACATCAAACAAAGTAAAATTTGCAATGTCTGGCATCAAATAGAATATTGCCAGATATGTGAAAAAGTAGGAAAATATGATTGTAATGAGAAAAATAAATCCGTTGAAATTGACCCGGAAGTGGCATAGATGCTAAAATTAAGAGGAAAGGACATTAAAACAATTATTATAACTGTATTCCAAATGTTCTAAAAGTTGAGATGTGGAAGATTTTTTTTTAATATCTAAAGTAAATTTCTGGAAATTAAAGCTACACTGTCTAAGAAGAAAATGTACTGGATGGGGTTAACAGCAGATTAGACCTTGGAAAAGAAAAGATTACTGAACTTGAACACAAGGCAATAGAAACTCTCTAAAATAAAACAGATTGGAAGAAAGACTAAAACTTAAATGAACAGAATTAATGAACTGGGAAACAACCTAAAATGCCTAATATGTATGTTATTGGAGCTTCTGAAGGAGAGAAATGGGGAATAGAAAAAATAGTTGAAGAAATAATAGTAAATTTTTTCCAAATTGGATGAAAACTATAAACCACAAATTCAAGAATATCAACAAACGTAAAACCCACCCCTCCATTTACACACACTATGACGAAAATGGCACCTGTGCAATAGAATCAAATCATTTAAAAACAATCATTAGGAGAAAAATCTTAAAAGCGGCTACAGAAAAAGACATTATAACCAAGGAATAGAGTCAGAAGACAGTAGATTTTTTTTTAGAAACAGTGCAACCAAAAAGACAACATATTTCAAGCATTAAAAGAAAAAAATTGATTAACCTAGAATCCTATTATCTGCAAAAATACTTTCAAAAGTAAAGAGTAAATAAAGGCTTTTCAGGCTTAGAAAATCTGAAATAATTGTCACCAGCAGATCTGTACTATCAGAAAAAAAAAAAGTGGTAAAATGAAGTTTTCAGACAGAAGGAAAATGAGCAAGATAGAAATCTAGAGTATATAAATGAATAAAGAACACTGCAAATAGTACCTACATAGGTAAGTCATAGATAAATATGAACACATTTTTTCTTGTTATGTGGAGACCCTGGTTGGATTCCTGGGTTGCAAAGATACGCTGGAGAAGGGATAGGCTACCCACTCCAGTATTCTTGGGCTTCCCTTGTGGCTCAGCTGGTAAAGAATCCGCCTGCAATGTGGGAGACCTGGGCTTGATCCCTGGGTTGGGAAGATCCCCTGGAAAAGGGAAAGGCTACCCACTCCAGTATTCTGGCCTGGAGAATTCCATGGACTATATAGTCCATGAGGTCACAAAGAGTCCGACATGACTGAGCGACTTTCACTTTGACTTCATCACACAGCATCATCAGATATCATTAAAAGATAATTGTTTAAAACAAAAATGAGAGAAATGTATTGTGGGGTTAACAACATATGTAGAAATAAAACTTAAGACAACAATAACTCAAAATCTGGAAGAGGAGAAATAGATACTGTTGTAATGTCTGTTTACCAAGATGTATACTATTGCTTAAAGGTAGAATATGATGAAGAAAGTAAATGTGAACCCTACAGCAACTGCTAAAATAACACAATAGTTAACGGCTAGTAAGCCAACAAAAGAGTAAAACGGTGTAAGGTAAGGGCTCAGTTTTATTCTTTTGCAGGTAGCTATCCAGTTTTCCCATCATGTGTGCGTGCTAAGTCACTTCAGCTGTGTCTAACTCTGTGACCCCATGGACCGTACCTCGTCAGGTTCCTCTGTCTAATGGATTCTCTAGGCAAGAGTACTGGAGTGGGTTGCCATGCCCTTCTCCAAGGGATCTTCCTGACCCAGGGATCAAACCCTTGATTCTTCTGCCTCTCACCATTTGTTAAAAGCCTGTCCTCTAAACATTAAAAGTTCTTGGCATCCTACAAAGGAGTAAAATGAAGTTACAATAATTATACAACTAAAAGTATACAGAAAAGAAAAGAAAAATGGAAACAAAGAACAAATGGGACACACAGAAAACAAATAGCCAAAATGTGAAATTTAAATTTACTAGACCACATCAGATGTAAGTAGTCTAAGCATCCCAATTAAAGGCAGAAATAGAATGGATAAAAAAGAAGGATCCAGCTGTATGCTGCCTATAAGAAACCCCCTTTAATACTAAGACACAGACAGGTTAGAGGCAAAGAGAAGGAAAAAAATAAACTAAGCTAACACCAATCCAAAGAAAGCTGAAGTGTTTATATTAATATCAGCAAAGACTGTAGAGCAAAGACTATTACCAGGGAAAAAGATGATCCTTTTTTAACAATAATGGGCCAGTTCATCAAGAGGGCATCCCAGGTGGCTCAGTGGTAAAGAATCTGCCTGCCAGTGCAGGAGACACAGGTTCAATACCTGGTCTGGGTCAATCCCACATACCACGGAGCAACTAAGCCCATGTGCCACAACTATTGAGCCTCTGCTCTGGAGCCCAAAGCTGCAACTACTGAGCCCATGTGACATCGTCACATCGATGTGACGGACATCGATGCCTGCCGTCCTAGAGCCTGTGCTCTGCAACAAGAAGCCACAGCAATGAAGTCGGAGCACTGCAACGAGAGAGTGGCCCCCGCTCCCTGCAACTAGAGAAAAGCTTTCACGGCAGCAAAGACCCAGCACAGCCAAAACTAAATAAATAAATAAAATTTTAAAAAAGAGAGGAAATAATGAAGATCGGGGGGTTATAAGTGAAACAGAAAACAATAAACAATGGAAAAATCAATGAAACAAAAAGCTAGTTCTTTGAGAAACTAGTTTCATCAGCAAAATTCATTATTTTTTAGCCAGGAAAAAAGAAAACACAAAGTAATAAGAACAGAAATGAATGAGACGATAATGCTACAAGTTAAAAAGACATTAAAATGACAATAAGCGTATAAGCCAGTGTATGCCAAAAATTCAGCAACTTAATTAAAATGGCCAAATTCCTTGAAAGACAAGCTACAAAAACTCACTCAAGAAGAAGGAGATGACCTGCACAGTCCTTTATCAGTTTAAAAATTTGACTTTGTATTTAAAAATCATCCCATGAAGAAAAGTCCAGGTCAAGATTGCTTCATTTATTCTAGTAAATATTTAAGAAATGAATAACATCAAAATCTACCAAACTCTTCCAGAAAATTAAAGAGGAGGAATTATTTCTCAATTCCTTATAAGAAGTCAAAATTACTCCAGTAGCAAAGGCCAAGATATTACAAGGAAAGAAAACTACAGACCAACATTTCTGATGAACACGAATACAGAATTTAAAGTGTTTTTGCAAAACAAACCCAACTGTATATGAAAGACAATATTCCACAACCAAGTGATGTTTATTCCAGAAATGAAATCAATCATCATATTATAAAACTATACAGAATCCACCTGCAATGCAGGAGACCTGGGTTGGATCCCTGGATTGAGAAGATCCCCTGGAGGAGGGTATGGCAACCCACTTCAGTATTCTTGCCTGCAGAACCCCCATGGACAGAGGAGCCTGGTGGGCTGCAGTCCATGGAGTCGCAAAGGGCTGGACATGACTGAGCAACTAAGCACAGCACATAAACACAGCAAAACATATAAGAAAAACCATATAGTCATCTCAATAGAGGCAGAGAAAGTTTTGGGAAAAAATCCAGTATTTGTTTCTGATTAAAAAAAAAATCTCATCAGATCAGATCAGATCAGTCGCTCAGTCCTGTCTGACTCTTTGCGACCCCATGAATCGCAGCACGCCAGGCCTCCCTGTCCATCACCAACTCCCAGAGTTCACTCAAACTCATATCCATCGAGTCAGTGATGCCATCCAGCCATCTCATCCTCTGTCGTCCCCTTCTGCTCTTGCCCCCAATCCCTCCCAGCATCAGAGTCTTTTCCAATGAGTCAACCTTCCCATGAGGTGGCCAAAGTACTGGAGTTTCAGCTTTAGCATCATTCCTTCCAAAGAAATCCCAGGGCTGATCTCCTTCAGAATGGACTGGTTGGATCTCCTTGCAGTCCAAGGGACTCTCAAGAGTCTTCTCCAACACCACACTTCAAAAGCATCAATTCTTTCGCGCTCAGCCTTCTTCACAGTCCAACTCTCACATCCATACATGACCACAGGAAAAACCATAGCCTTGACTAGACGAACCTTTGTTGGCAAAGTAATGTCTCTGCTTTTGAATATGCTTTCTAGGTTGGTCATAACTTTCCTTCCAAGGAGTAAGCGTCTTTTAATTTCATGGCTGCAGTCACCATCTGCAGTGATTTTGGAGCCCAGAAAAATAAAGTCTGACACTGTTTCCACTGTTTCCCCATCTATTTCCCAAGAAGTGATGGGACCAGATGCCATGATCTTCGTTTTCTGAATGTTGAGCTTTAAGCCAACTTTTCACTCTCCACTTTCACTTTCATCAAGAGGCTTTTGAGTTCCTCTTCACTTTCTGCCATAAGGGTGGTGTCATCTGCATATCTGAGGTTATTGATATTTCTCCCAGCTATCTTGATTCCAGCTTGTGTTTCTTCCAGTCCAGCGTTTCTCATGATGTACTCTGCATAGAAGTTAAATAAACAGGGTGACAATATACAGCCTTGACGTACTCCTTTTCCTATTTGGAACCAGTCTGTTGTTCCATGTCCAGTTCTAACTGTTGCTTCCTGACCTGCATACAGATTTCTCAAGAGGCAGGTCAGGCGGTCTGGTATTCCCATCTCTTTCAGAGTTTTCCACAGTTGATTGTGATCCACACAGTCAAAGGCTTTGGCATAGTCAATAAAGCAGAAATAGATGTTTTTATGGAACTCTCTTGCTTTTTCCATGATCCAGTAGATGTTGGCAATTTGATCTCTGGTTCCTCTGCCTTTTCTAAAACCAGCTTGAACATCAGGAAGTTCACGGTTCACATATTGCTGAAGCCTGGCTTGGAGAATTTTGAGCATTACTTTACAGGGCACTTAAATTCTACAACTAACATGATTGTTAATAATGGAATACTGAATTTTTTCTCTAATATTAGGAATAAGACAAAGATTCTTACTTGAACGTCTTCTATTCAACATTGTTCTGGGGGTGTCAATACAAAAGAGTAGAAATGAAGTACAACTATCTTTATTCACTTTCGATGCAGAAAGTTCTATAGAATCTACAAAAACACTACTAGCTTTAGTAAATGGGTTTAAAGGCAGCATACAAAAATCAGTTCTATTTCTATACAATAGCAATGATCAATAGGAATTTGGAATTAAAAATTGCAATTATTTTCAATGGTATCAAAAATATGAAATGCTTAGAGATAAATCTGACTAAATGTGCAAAATCTATACCCTGATAACAAAATATTGCGGAGAGAAATTAAAGAGTACTTAAATAAACAGAGAGATAGTGGCGCTTACAAATTGGAAGACTTGGTATTATTAGGATGTTAGTTACTCTAATTTGATGTATGCTAGTGGTTTAGTTGCTAAGTCATGTCCTATTCTTGTGACCCCATGGACTGTAGCCCACCAGGCTCCTCTGTCCATGGGATTTCTCAGGCAAGAATACTGGAGCGGGCTGCCATTTCCCTCTCCAGGGGATTTTCCTGACCCAGGGAGCAAACCCAGGTCTCCTGCATTGGTAAGCGTTCTCCTTCCATATAGGCAGATTCTTTACTGATGAGCCACCAAGGATTTCTAATTTGATGTATGTATTTACTGGAATGATAATCAAAATCCCAGCAAGATTTTTTTTTTTGGAGGCAGGGGGCTTGGTAAAAATTGACGAGTTGATTCTAAATCTCATCTAGGAAAAAAAAAAAATCTCATCTAGAACTATAGAGGACATATAATAACGAAAATAACCTTGAGAAAGACCAAGCAACCCAACTTCAAAGACTTATTAGAAAGCAACAGTAATAGTGTGGCACTGACACCAAAATAGATAAATAGATAAATGTACCAGAACAGAAAATCCCAAAACAAATCTATACCCATCTGATCAATCTATTTTCAGCAAAGGGTGCAAAGATAATTTTTTCAATAAATTTGCAAAAAATATAGTACTTCAACCCATTCCTTATATCATACATACAAATTAACTCAAAATGGATCATATACCTAAATATGAAAATAAAAACTATAGAGCTTTGGGAGTAAACATAAGAGAAATCTTTGTGACCTTGGGTTAGGCAGTCACCAAAAACATAATCCATAAGACATCAAAATTAAAACATATCAGCTCTTTAAAAGATGCTGTTCAGAGAGAGAATGAAAAGCCACAGACAGGGAGAAAATATTTGCAAACCACATAAAGAATTTAAGTCCAGAATACATAAAGGAGTCACAAAATTCAATACAGAGAAAATAACCCATTTTTTAAAATAGGCCAAAAATGTGAACAGACCTTCAGTAAATAAGATACACACACGCTCAAAAGATTTAGTACTTAGAGAAGTGAACATTAAAACCACCATAGGATACCACTACACACCTATTAAAAACGTCCAAAAACAAGGCTCATAATACTATTGTCGGTAAGGAAGTGAAGCAACTGTAGCTCTTATACACACTGCTGGTGGGAACATAAATTATTCAATTATTTTGAAAAACCATTTTGATAGTTTTTTAATAGGTACTTACCCAAAAGATATAAATGCATTTGTTCATACAAAGACTTGTACATGAATGTTCAGAGACATTTCCTTTGTAACACTTTGAAACTAGAAACAACCCACTGTCCATCAACAGAAGAATGCATAAACAGACTGATCAATATATATATAGTAAAATATTCTTCAGCACTTACAAGGAATGAACTACTGATATGCACAATGTGGATGAACTCAGATCCAAAATAGTATAAATTGTATGATTCAATTTATATAAAATTCTAGAAAATGCAACTTATTTTATAGTAATAGAATAGAATAGAACAGTGCTTGCCAAGGAATAGGAAAGATTCAGGGAAATACGAGAGGGCAAGATTACAAAAAGACAAGAGAAAACTTTTGGGGATGATGGATATTTTTATTATTTTGATTGTGGTGATGGTTTCACAGCTGTATACATATGTCAAAACTTCTCAAATTAGACACTTTAAATATGTGAGTCAATTAAGCTCTTTTTTTTTTAAGGTTTGGCAAAGAACAGGATATTTACATAATTTCAAAAACACCTCCCACAAAATGCTTCAAAATGTAAAAGGAAAATGAGTAACTTTACATTGGAGAAACCTGAGAGACACCCTGTTAGTGATCAAAGTGAACATCATCCAGAGATTGTAGTATCTGAATCTAGCACCACTTGGTAAGATGCAATAAGAACATGGCATCATTTTGTGGGGTTCCTGTCAAAGACGTTCAAAATAACTTGAACCTGATCATGAGGAAACCTGAGATCAACTAAATTGTGGGGCATTCTTCAAAAGAACTGGCTTGTAATTTTTTTTATGTGTCAAGGTTATAAAAATCAAGAAAAGACTGATGGAAGGAGACTAAAAAGATACAGCCACCAAAAACAATGCTTGATTCTGAACTGGATCCTTTCCCTACAAAGACATCATTCAGATAATTATGGACCTGAAGAGTTCGAGGATTAGATGATAACGATGTTAATTTCTGATTTCAATCATTGTATTAGGTTATACATGAGAGTTTCTGAGCTAATGGGAAATAAACTCTCATTTACTGTAGGGTGATGTGGCATGGATTTGGTTCTATTTTCAGGTTGTGTTAGCAATTTACTCTCAAATGGTTCGGTGCAGGGGTGGGAGTTCTTTTTCTGTATTTCCAACTTTTCTGTTAGTTTGTGATTGCTTTAAAAAAAAAAGTTCTACTTACTCCTTTCTTAACGTATTTGAGCTATCAGTGGAGTAGATTCACAGAAGTGAACTAGGTGGGTCAAAGGATTTGAACATCCTTAAATGTGATGTTGTGCTTAGTTGCTTAGTCATGTCTGACTCTTTGCAACCCCATGGACTATATATAGCCCACCAACCTCCTCTGTCCATGGTGATAAGTATCACCAGATTACCTTTCAAAGAGACTGCCAATTTATGCCCTGGCCAACAATTTATGAAAGCATCTATTTCCTCTTATTCCTTTTGGGCACTATTAAGCACTTTTGGTTTTTCCTGTGGTCATGTATGGATGTGAGAGTTGGACTGTGAAGAAGGCTGAGCGCCAAAGAATTGATGCTTTTGAACTGTGGTGTTGGAGAAGACTCTTGAGAGTCCCTTGGACTGCAAGGAGATCCAACCAGTCCATTCTGAAGGAGATCAGCCCTGGGATTTCTTTGGAAGGAATGATGCTGAAGCTGAAACTCCAGTACTTTGGCCGCCTCATGCGAAGAGTTGACTCATTGGAAAAGACTCTGATGCTGGGAGGGATTGGGGGCAGGAAGAGAAGGGGATGACAGAGGATGAGATGGCTGGATGGCATCACTGACTCGATGGATATGAGTTTGAGTGAACTCCGGGAGTTGGTGATGGACAGGGAGGCCTGGCGTGCTGCGATTCATGGGGTCGCAAAGAGTCGGACACAACTGAGCGACTGAACTGAACGGAACTGAAGCACTTTTTAGCCATGCCACTGGTGTAAAGGTATCAACACTTTTAAAATATTTATTTTTAATTGATTGATGATTGTTTTACAATGTTGGTTTGATTTCTGTCATACATCAACATGAATTACCCATATCAACACTTTTGATCTTTGTCAATGTGTTATCTCATTTTAATTTATATTTCTTTAGTCACTAGTGAGGTTGAGAGACTTTTTATGTATTTATAAGCAATTTGGATTTCTTTTTTGTGAACTTCATGTTCACAAAAAAGTCCAGTTTCAAGCTGTTCATATTTTCCCTTTTATTTATGAACTCTTTGATATTAAAGAAAGTGGGGGTTTTTTTGTAGTCTGAATTTTTTTCACTTTTTTCTAGTGCGTTATCTATCTTTTAACTTAGTCTATGCTGTTTTTATACTATGCAGCTATTTTAATTTTTATGTAGCCATTTTTTTTCCTATTCAGCTTCTGAGTTTTGTGGCTTGCTTAGAAAGATTTTCTTTGATTCAAAATTATATGTGTGTGTGTATACATGCCCATGTTTTCTTATTCTTTGTTTCACTTATTTACATTTAAATGTTTATTTGTCTGGAATTTATCTGGTGTAAGGAATCAGATAAGCACCCAGCTTTATGTTTTCTTAAATGGCTGGGCAATTACCTGAGAATCAATGACTATATTGTATGATTTTATTTCTTTCCTCCCTGATTTGAAATACAGCTTTACCATACACTAGCTTCTCAAATGTACTTAATCTGTTTCTGAATTCTAACCTGTTCCATTAATCTGTCTTTCTTTTCATGTACCAGTAGCAAACATTTTTCATAAATGCAGCTTTATAATATGCTTCAGTGCATACTAGGGTCACGAAGAGTCGGGCACAACTTAGTGACTAAACCACCAGCATACTAGGGTTAATCCTTCTTTATTACTTTTCTTCTTCAGAATTTTCCTGGCTAGCCTCACTTGTTTATTTTTCCATTTGAACTTTAGACTCTGTCTACTTTCACAAAAACCCTCATAATGTATTTTTATTGACATAAAGTTAAAAATAAAGGTTAATTTAGGGAGAATACATATTTTCACACCATTAAATCTTCTTATTGATGAACATGGTATGTATTTTCATTTGCTTCTTCTTCCATTTTCTTTCATCTTTGTTGATGCTGACATTATAAAAGTGAGTATTGGTGCTCTTTTGAGTACAGTATTTTTCTTCCTTTTTTTCTAGCTTTCTTTTTCTGAAACATAAAAATGCTGTTGATTTTCAATATTTTTCTTGCAACCAACCACCTTCCTGGCTTAATTCAGTCTGTTTTAGAGATTTTTTTGAAAGAGTTTTTCCAATAGTACTGTTGGGTTGTTTAGATATGTAATTATATTACCTGTGAATATCATCATATTGTCTTCACGTTGGAATGTTTAAACTTATTTTTTAATCTTGGGTTTATCTAGAACAATGTTTAAAAATAACTGTTAAAAAAGGTAAGGGCTTCCCTGGTGGTCTAGTGGCTAAGAATCCACCTGCCAGTGCAGGGGACATGGGTTCCATCCTTGGTCTGGGATGATTCCACATGCCAGGGAGCAATTAGGCCCGTGTGCCACAACTATTGAGCCTGTGCTCTAGAGCCCAGGAGCCACAACTGCTGAAGACCGTGCACCCTAGGATCCGTGCTCTGCAACAAGAGAAGCTCTCGCAATGAGAAGCCTGAGCACTGCGATGAGTAGTCCCTACTCACCACAACTGGAGAAATCCGACGCACAGCACAGCCACATATCAATCAATCAATCTTTAAAAGCAAAAATACTGAATGATACCCAATACTCTGTAATGACCTATAGGGGAGAAGAGTCTAAGAGAGTGGATACCACAACTAGAGAGTGGCCCACACACAGCAGTGAAGACTCAGCATAGCCAAAATACAGATAAATAAAAAAGAGTGGATAGACGTACATGTACAACTGATTCACTTTACACCTGAAACTGGCACAACTTTGTAAATCAACTATATGCCAATAAATTTTTTAAAAATTTATCGAGGTGTCTTTATAATTGATAAAATAGAAATGTCAATAAAGGAAAAAAAGCTGAGCGAATGACAAAGTGAACACACACGTGCAGTTCCACACACCCTCCTCCCAGTTTCCATTCTTACACCCCTCCCCACAGGAAACCACTGCCCTGTTGCGAACAGGGTGTGTGCATTATGGTTTTAAGATGCTACTAGATTCTGGTTTGTGTGTAAAGATTACACTGGCTTTGTGGGAAAATCTGACTTTCTTTTCTCTGTGGATTAGGTTTGAAATAACTAAATTGCCAATATTCAACTGTTTTGGAACTTCAAAGATAGAAACAGCATTGAAAAAATTTAAATAGATGGAAGGACATTCAGAATACCTAATGTTGTTAAGACGGCAACACTCCTCAAGTTGGTTGAGAGATTTAACACAACTGTATTGGAATACCAGCTGGACTGTTTATAGAAATTGACAAGCTGATCCTAAAATTTATGTGGAAATAAAAGGGACATAGAATAGCCAAAGTGAAAGTGAAGTCGCTCAGTCATGTCCGACTCTTTGTGACCCCATGGACTGTAGCCTACCAGGCTCCTCAGTCCATGGAATTTTCCAGGCAAGAGTACTAGAGTGGGGTGCCATTTCCTTCTCCAGGGGATCTTCCCGACCCAGGGATTGAACCCGGGTCTCCCGCATTGCAGGGAGATGCATTACCATCTGAGCCACCAGAATAACCCAAGCCACCTAGAAAAAGAACAAATTTGGATGGCTCATATTTCTTGATTTCAAAAGTTACTGCAAAACAGTAATTAACACTTTGATAGACATAGATATCGACATAAAGATCAATGGAAAAGAATTGAGAATTGGGAAATAAGCACTCATATTTACAACCACTTGATTTTTCAACAAGGATATTAAAACAATTAAGTGAGTGAAAGAGTGGTCTTTTCAATGAACGGTGCTGGGAAAACAGGATGGTCAAATGCAAAAAAATGAAGCTTGACTCCTAACTTTCACACATACAAACATTAACTCAAGATGAATCAAAGACCTAAATGTAAGAACTAAACCTGTAACACGCTTAGAAGAAAGCATAAGAGTAAATCTTTATGGTCTCGGATCTGGCAATGGTTTCTTAGACATGAAACTACAAGCACAAACAAAACAACAAAATAGATATATTCAGTAAAGTGGACTTTATGAAAATTAGAAAGTTTGGCGAATCAAAGGACATTACCAAGAAAGTGGAAAAGAAAACCAATTTAATGGAAAAATATTTTCAAATCATGTATTTGATGAAGGACTTACATCTAGAAAATGAATGTAAGGAACTCTTAGAACTCAATAATAAAAAGATACATAACCGTGCACAGAAAAAGGAAACCATAAACAAAACAAAAAGACAACCTATGGAATGGAAGGAAATATTTGCAAACAATGCGACTGACAAGGGCTTCATTACCAAAATATACAAACAACTCACACAACTCAATATTAAGAAATCAAAAAACCCAATCAAATGAAAAAAAAATTGGCAGAAGACCTAGATACATATCTCTCCAAAGAAGACATACAGATGGCCAACAAGCACATGAAAGTATACTCAACATCGCTAATTACTGCTGCTGCTGCTGCTAAGTCACTTCAGTCGTGTCCAACTCTGTGCGACCCCAGAGACAGCAGCCCACCAGGCTCCCCTGCCCCTGGGATTCTCCAGGCAAGAACACTGGAGTGGGTTGCCATTTCCTTCTCCAATGCATGAAAGTGAAAAGTGAAAGTCAAGACGTTCAGTCGTGTCCGACTCTTAGCGACCCCATGGACCGCAGCCCACCAGGCTCCTCCGTCCATGGGATTTTCCAGGCAAGAGTACTGGAGTGGGGTACCATTGTCTTCTCTGCTCTAATTACTAGAGAAATACAAATCTAAACTACAATGAAGTCATCACCTCACCCTGGTCAGAATGGCCACCCTCAGAAAGTGTACAGATAATAAATGCTGGACGAGGTGTGGAGAAATGGGAGCCTTCCTACACTGTTGGTGAGAATGTACATTGGTGCAGCTGCTATGGAGAATAGTATGGAGTATCAATGAAAAACTCAGAATTACCATATGATCTAGCAATCCCAATTCTCACATCCATATGTGATTACTGGAAAAACCATAGCTTTGACTATACAGGCCTTTGTTGGCAAATTAATGTCTCTGCTTTTTAATATGCTGTCTAGGTTGGTCATAGCTTTTCTTCCAAGATGCAAGTGTATTTTAACTTCATGGCTGTAGTCACCATCTGCAGTGATTTTTGAAGCCCAAGAAAATAAAGTCTGTCACTGTTTCCATTGTTTCCCCATCTATTGGACCATAAAGATGGTTCATTAAAGAGAGAGTTGGACCATAAAGAAGGCTGAGCACTGAAGAATTGATTCTTTTGAACTGTGGTGTTGGAGAAGACTCTTGAGAGTCCCTTGGACTGCAAGGAGATCAAATCAGTCAACTCTAAAGGAAATCAATCCCGAATATTCATCAGAAGGGACTGATGCTGAAGCTGAAGCTCCTACACTTTGGCCACCTTATGCGAAGAACTGACTCATTGGAAAAGACCCTGATGCTGGGAAAGATTGAGGGCAGGAGGATAAGCAGACGACAGAGGACAAGATGGTTGGATGGCATCACCAACTCAATGGACATGAGTTTCAGCAAGCTCCAGGAGGTGGTAGAGGACAGGGAAGCCTGGTGTGCTGCAGTCCATGGGGTCGCAAAGAGTCGGACACCACTGAGTGACTGAACAACTAGCAATCCTAATCTTGGCCACATATGCAGAAAAAGAAACCCTCTAATTTGAAAAGATACATGCACCCTAATGTTCATAGTGGCACTATTTACAATAGCCAAGACATGGAAGCAACCTAAGTGTCCACTGACAGATGAATGGATAAAGAAGATGTAAATATATATATATATACACACACACACATATACTGGAATATTACTCAGCCCTAAAAAGAATGAAAGAATGAGATAATGCAATTTGCAGCAACATGAATGAACTTAGAGATTATTACACTAAGTAGACAAAGAAAAATATCATTATGTCATTTATTTGTGGAATCTAAAAGATAATACAAATGAACTTATTTACAAAACAGAAATAGACTCAAAGACATAGAAAACAAACTATGGTTAATAAAGGGGAAGGAGGAGAGGGATAAATTAGAAGTTTGGGATTAACAGATACAAACTACTATATTTTAAAATGGATAAAGAACAAAGCCTTACTGTATGGCACAGAGAACTATATTCAATATCTTGTAATAACCTGTAATGGAAACGAATCTGAAAAAGAATATATATATTTATGTATAACTGAATCACTTTGCTGTACACCTGAAACTGATACAACTTTGTAAATGGATTATACTTGAAATTAAAAGAGAAACATAACTCTAAGAAGAAATGCGAAAAGGATCTGTAAGACATTTCTTCAGGACAAATGGCCAATAAACACGTGAAAACATGCTCAACATCATTAGTCATGAGGGAAATGAAAACAAATCAATGAGATATCACTTTACATGTACTAGAACTGCTGTAACAAAAAAAGACGGATAATTACGAGTGCTGACAAAAATGTGGAAAAACTGACACCCTCATACCCTGCTGGTGAGAATATAAAAGAATACAGCCATTTTGAAAACAGTCTAGCAGTTCCTCATAACATTTAACATAGAGTTACCACGTGACCCATGAACTTCACTTCTAAGTAGACACCCAAGAGAAGTAAAAACATATGTCCACATGAAAATTTGTACACAAATGTTTTTAACAGTTTTATTTATAATAGTCAAAATGTAGAAATAACTCAAATATGTATTGACTGATCAATGTGCAAAGAAATGTGGTAGATCCATTCAATGGAAGATGATCTGGCTATAAAAAGGAACGAATTACTGATACCACCCATGACATGAACAAGTCTTGAACACATTACCATAATTGAAAGATGTCATATGAGAAAGACTCCATATTATTAATATATGATTCCATTTATAGGAAATGTCCAGAATAGGCAAATCCATAGAGTCACAAAGTAGATTAGCAGTTGCTAAGGGTTGGGATGCAGAAAGTTGGTGAACTGGGGGATGATGGATATTGGGGTTTCTTCGTGGGGTAGTGAAAATGTTCTAAAATTGATTATGGTAATGGTTGACTGAACTGAACTGAATGGTTGCATAAGTCTGTGAATATACTAAAAACTATTGTATTGTATACATTGAATGTATGAATTGTAGGGTATGTGAATTATATCACAAGAAAGCTCTTACCAGAAACATGTCATTTCATATGGTTCAACCCAATATTGTCCAATGTCTTTTTTACAAAGTTTCTTTAAAAAATATTTATTTATTCATCTGCATCGGGTCTTAGATGTGGCACGTGGGACCTTCCTTGCTGTGTGCAGGTTCTTTAGTTGTGGCATAAGAACTCTTAGTTGCGGCATGTGGGATCTAGTGCCCTGACCAGGCATCGAACCCAGGCCCCCTGCAGTGGGAGCACAGAGTCTTAGCCACCAGACCACCAGGGATGTCCCCCAATATCTTAAATAGCATCAGCTTATATGGTATGGCTTGAAGAACTGAATATAGGAAGAGAAGAGGGAGTATAAGATTACCTGCATGAGAAGGTAGAAAAGGAGACAACCAGTGGGAGCAGCAGGCGGCTGGTTTGCTTTTTGGGGAGAGGACTTAGACTTCCTGCATAGGAAGAGGAGAAAGAAGCAGCGGAGTGGAAGATGTTGAAGAAGCAGGAACAAGGTTGACGGATGACCTCCAGAGTCATGGCGGAAGCAATCACCTGGGAAGGAGTCCAGCCTCTCTCCCGTAAGACAGGAAGGAAGAGGGAGAGGATGAATTCAGATACTAATTAGTTGATGGTGCAGGGAATTTTATTTTCTTCTTACTGGCCTCAATTTTTTCTGGAAAGAAGGCAAAATCGTTTGTAAAAATAAAAGAAGAGAGAGCAAGGTCGTGGGTTTGAAGAGAGGGAAATGTCAGGGCTTGGTAAGGGGAATGAATGAGGAAACACGGGGGCTTGGGAGGGCTTGAGGGCTTGAAGATCCGGCTGCCAGCAGAGGAATGGACTCTGAAGTGATGCTGAGACATGACCCCTGCAGATCCCTGGAGTCTCGTTCGTTTGGGAGCCATCACCTCCTGAGTCATTCCTGCTTCAGGCCAGACAACCCCAATTCTTTCAATATTACTCATACATTTTGGCTTTGAGCCTCTTACTCTCTGGACAGCCTCCTCTGAACTGGCTGCCTTTGGCAACCTTTCTCCCAGAACAGAATGTTCTTTGTTGGTGAGCACTGATCCAAGTCCACCTCCCTGATTCTGAGCCCTATGCTTTCATTAATTCAACCTAAGATGACCAGATTCCACTTGGCAGCCTCATGGCATTGGGTCAGTGCCAAATAAATACAAGGAGCAGACAGAAAGCTACCTGATAATATATCAGCCTCCCGCCTTATTAGGCAGGGGAGAAAGTGGCGCGGGTGGAGACCAGCAGTTTGTCAAAGAAGTTAGAAAGATGTTTAACAAGGTGAGTGGTGAACGTCTAAAGGTGTAGGATCAGGGATCAGGGTGAAAACACATATGTGGGCCATTCCCCCAGGGTGTGTAAGGCCAGCCAGACTGGCACGTCACCCGTCACCTTGAACCTAGTTACTGAACACAGCCCGTCAAGCACATTACCCTGGAGATCCACAGCCCATTGGGGTTCAGGAGTGTCACAAGATAAAGGGGAAGGTGCAAGGGAACCCTAGGAAATATCTTTCGACCTCAGCTGCTGCAGTTACACAGGTGTTACTGCTGGTCTAAGTCTCTAAGTACCAGAAGGCATACAGTCCCTGATTCTAGAAGGGGTAGGATAAACATGGTAGAAGGAACACTGCCTTTGGTGTCAGATAAGACCCTGATGCTGGGAAAGATTGAAGCAGGAGGAGAGGGGGACGACAGAGGATAAGACAGTTGGATGACATCACCGACTCAAGAGACATGAGTTTGAGCAAACTCTGGGAGACAGTGAAGGACAGGGAGGCCTGGTGTGCTGCAGTCCATGGGGGTGGCAAAGAGTCAGACATGACTTAGTGACTGAACTACAAGCAGATTTCAAGCCCATCTCTGCTACTTATCTGCCTTGTAACTCTAGAATTTGGCATGCTGCTTAGCCACTCAGAGCCTCAGTTTCCACATCTGTAGAATGGAAATTAATCGCATCTACCTTCAGGGCTGGTGGTTGAGGAAATGGTACCAGTGGCCATTCAGTGCCACTCTCTTGTTCATTTCTAGGTCTTTATTTTGGCAATTCCCTCAGAAGTACATTTTACACAGCCCAGATTTGCCTGAATAGTTCCTGGTCATCCTTCATGCCTCATCTGGCTCTTTTCTGTCTCCTGTAAACCCTCTTGGATTAGATGTCCTTCTCCTTGCTTGCTTTGCTCCTCCCTTCCCAGGACTGACTGCACCACATCAGAACTCATTACCTGTCTCTTCCCAGGTCTGTGGGGGCAGGAACAGGATCTCGCCACCAACATACCCCCAGTTCAAGGCACATACCAGGCACTCAGCAGATAAGCGTTGAAGAGATGAAGTTTCGAAGATGAAATGAGAATAATGCATGTTTAGCCCATACCTCCCAAAATTCACTAGGAAGACAAAAGGAATACTTATCCACTTTCTAATCTCCCTAAAGGTGCTTTGGCTTCCTTAAAATTCTCCCCAAGGGCTTCCTATGGTCCAGAAGCTGCTGCTGCTGCTAAGTTGCTTCAGTCGTGTCCGACTCTGTGTGACCCCATAGACGGCAGCCCACCAGGCTCTCCCACCCCTGGGATTCTCCAGGCAAGAACACTGGAGTGGGTTGCCATTAAGACTCCACATTCCCAATGCAGGAGGCCCAGGTTCATTCCCTGGTCAGGGAACTAGATCCCACACGTTACAACTAAGAGTTTAACATGCCAAAACTAAAGATCCTACATGCCACAACTAAGTTAATTCATTAATTTTAAAAATTCTCCCAAAGCCTATGGGGAGAATCCAGGGAAGAGAGCACAACCTCTGGAAATAGAATGCATGAGTTCCTCTCCTGCCTCTGTCACTCACCACCTATATGACTTACCCTATCTGTACCTCAGTTTACTCATCTGTGAAATGAGTCATGGGTTGTCACAGAGATTAAATAAGCCATTCTTGCCATAATGCTTGTAACAACGCCGGGAATGGAGTAAATACCGTAAAATATTTAATAAACATCCAGAAAATGCCCCACACCAGTACTCCTGGCTGTCCTGCCATGCTCCTTCTCTCTTACACCAGCTGCCTGTGATGATCTCCCATTCTTGTTGATAACAGAACAGCACCTAATCGTGTGCTGTGGAGTCTAGGCAACCTCCATCTCAGTTAGATCGAAATCAGCCACACTCGTGTGATTACTGAAACCACAGCTTCTCACTCTTTAATGTGCCTCTCAATCAACTGAGGATCTTATGAATTCTGATTTGGAAGCTGGGGCAGGCCTGAAATGCTCCATTTCTAACAAGCTCTCAGGTGATGCCTATGTTGTAAGTCCACGGACCACATTGAACACTAGGATTCCTTTTTCTCACAGGTAAGTGAAAGACTAGCATATAAACGGAAGTGAGAAAGAAGATTCGAATGAAAGAAATCAAAAGACACACAAACCTAGGTAGTTTCTCCCGTTGTTTCTGCATTTTAATGTTGTCAGTGTCTGTCATTCTCTTGGCCACAAAATGGTTGCTTTGGCTCTAGCCATCAAGTCCAAGAGCCAGGCAGAAAGAAGACAGAGTGGGTCAAGAGGAGGACCAGATTTTTATTTTATTTTTTTGGCTGCACTGTTCCTTTTGGCAGCGCGTGGGATCTAGTTCCCTGACCAAGAATTGAATCCAGATCCCCTGCACTGGAAGCTCAGAATCTTAACCACTAGACCACCAGGGAAGTCTCAGAGGGCCAGTTCTGAGCCTACCTCTTTAACACAAAAGCAAAAACTACCCCACAAAGCTCTGACAGAACTCTGCTTACCTCTCATCGGCAAAAGTGCTTTCACATGGCCACCACTAGCTTCAAGGAAGCCTGGGAAGGTGTTTGAGCACAGTCCTGCCCCCAAATGACTTCATTTTCTTGGGCTCCAAAATCACTGTAGACAGTGACTGCAGCCATGAAATTAAAAGACACTTACTCCTTGGAAGAAAAGCTATGACCAACCTAGACAGCACATTAAAAAGCAGAGAGATTCCTCTGCCAACAAAGGTCTGTCTAGTCAAAGCTATGGTTTTTCCAGTAGTCATGTATGGATGTGAGAGTTGGACCATAAAGAAGGCTGAGCACTGAAGAATTGATGCTTTTGAACTGTGCTGTTGGAGAAGACTCTTGAGAGTCCCTTGGACTGCAAGGAAATCAAACCAGTCAATCCTAAAGGAAATCAGTCCTGAATATTCATTGGAAGGACTGATGCTGAAGCTGAAGCTCCAATACTCTGTCCACTGATGTGAACACCAGACTCATTGGAAAAGACCCTGATGCGGGAGGGATTGGGGGCAGGAGGAGAAGGGGACAACAGAGGATGAGATGGTTGGATGGGATCACCGACTCGATGGACATGAGTTTGAGCAGGCTCTGAGAGCTGGTTATGGCGGAGAGGCCTGGCATGAAGCACTCCATGGGGTGGCAAAGAGTCAGACACAACTGAGCAACTGAACTGAACTGAACTGCCCAAAACAAAATGGAAAAGAAAGAGAGGAATGGAAAAGGGATAAGCAACTGGCAATATCAGCCAGTTTGTGCATATGCCCAGATTCATGTACACACTTCTTTTCACTCAGAAAATTATGGGATCAGTAAAATAGTCTCTCCCTCCTCTGGTGGAGGCATGGGTCGGTGGTGGCCTGCTGCAGGGTTGGGGGCACAGAGTGTAGCAGTGCGTGCATGGGACCTTTTGAAGGAGGTCGCCATTATCTGCAATATCTCCACCATAGTTTGGCCTCAGGTCAAATAACAGGGAGGGAACACAGTCCTGCCCTTCAACAGAAAATTGGATTAAAGATTTATTGAGCACAGCCCCACCCACCAGAATACCCAGTTTCCCCTTCAGTCAGTCTCTCCAATCAGGAAGCCTCCATTAGAGGGCAGACAGACTGAAATCCACAATCACAGAAAACTAACTAATCTGATCACATGGACCACAGCCTTGTCTAACTCAATAAAACTATAAGCCATGGGCCGTGTAGGGCCACCCAAGACGGGCGGGTCATGGTGGAGAGATCCGACAGAATGTGGTCCACTGGAGAAGGAAATGGCAAACCACTTCAGTATTCTTGCCTTGAGAACCCCATGAACAGTATGAAAAGGCAAGAAGACAGAACACTGAAAGATGAACTCCTCAGGTTGGTATGTGCCCAATATGCTACTGGAGATCAGTGGAGAACCAAGTGCAGAAAGAATGAAGAGATGGAACCAAAGCAAAAACAATACCCGTTGTGGATGTGACTGATGATGTAAAGTCCGATACTGTAAAGAGCAATATTGCATAGGAATCTGGAATGTTAGGTCCATGAATCAAGGCAAATTGGAAGTGGTCAAACAGGAGATGGCAAGAGTGAATGTCAACATTCTAGGAATCAGTGAACTAAAATGGACTGGAATGGGTGAATTTAACTCAGATGACTATTATATCTACTACTGTGGGCAAGAAACCCTCAGAAGAAATGAAGTAGCCATCATAGTCAACAAAAGAGTCCGAAATGCAGTACCTGGGTGCAATCTCAAAAACGACAGAATGATCTCTGTTCATTTCCAAGGCAAACCATTCCATATCACAAGATCCAAGTCTATGCCCCGACCAGTAATGCCGAAGAAACTGAAGTTGAATGGATCTATGAAGACCTACAAGGCCTTCTAGAACTAACACCCAAAAAAGATGTCCTTTTCATTATAGGGGACTGGAATGCAAAAGTAGGAAGTCAGGAAATACCTGGAATAACAGGCAAATTTGGCCTCAGAGTACAGAATGAAGCAGGGCAAAGGCTAACAGAGTTTTGCTAAGAGAACGCACTGGTCATAGCAAACACCCTCTTCCAACAACACAAGAGAAGACTCTATACATGGACATCACCAGATGGTCAACACCAAAATCAGATTGATTATATTCTTTGCAGCCAAAGATGGAGAAGCTCTATACAGCCAGCAAAAACAAGACCAGGGGCTGACTGTGGCTCAGACCATGAACTCCTTATTGCCAAATTCAGACTTAAATTGAAGAAAGTAGGGAAAACTACTAGACCATTCAGGTATGACCTAAATCAAATCCCTTATGATTATACAGTAGAAGTGAGAAATAGATTCAAAGGATTAGATCTGATAGAGTGCCTGAAGAACTATGGACGGAGGTTTGTGACATTGTATGCTGCTGCTGCTGCTAAGTCGCTTCAGTTGTATCCGACTCTGTGCGACCCCAGAGACAGCAGCCCACCAGGCTCCCCCGTCCCTGGGATTCTCCAGGCAAGAACACTGGAGTGGGTTGACATTTCCTTCTCCAATGCATGAAAGTGAAAAGTGAAAGTGAAGTCGCTCAGTTGTGTCCGACTCTTAGCGACCTCATGGACTGCAGCCTACCAGGCTCCTCCATCCATGGGATTTTCCAGGCAAGAGTACTGCAGTGGGGTGCCATTGCCTTCTCCGTGACATTGTATAGGAGGCAGTGATCAAGACCATCCCCAAGAAAAAGAAATGCAAAATGGCAAAATGGCTGTCTGGGGACGCCTTACAAACAGCTCTGAAAAGAAGAGAAGTGAAAAGCAAAGGAGAAAAGGAAAGATATAAACATCTGAATGCAGAGTTCCAAAGAATAGCAAGAAGAGAAAAGAAAGCCTTCCTCAGCGATCAATGCAAAGAAATAGAGGAAAACAACAGAATGGGAAAGACTAGAGATCTCTTCAAGAAAATTAGAGATACCAGGGGAATATTTCATGCAAAGATGGGCTCGATAAAGGACAGAAATGGTATGGACCTGACAGAAGCAGAAGATATTAAGAAGAGGTGGCAAGAATACACAGAAGAACTGTACAAAAAAGATCTTCATGACCCAGATAATCACGATGGTGTGATCACTCACCTAGAACCAGACATCCTGGAATGTGAAGTCAAATGGGCCTTAGGAAGCATCACTATGAACAAAGCTAATGGAAGTGATGAAATTCCAGTTGAGCTATTTCAAATCCTGAAAGATGATGCTGTGAAAGTGCTGCACTCAATATGCCAGCAAATTTGGAAAACTCAGCAGTGGCCACAGGACTGGAAAAGGTCAGTTTTCATTCCAATCCCAAAGAAAGGCAATGCCAAAGAATGCTCAAACTATCACACAATTGCACTCATCTCACACGCTAGCAAAGTAATGCTCAAAATTCTCCAAGCCAGGCTTCAACAATACGTGAACCGTTAACTTCCAGATGTTCAAGCTGGATTTAGAAAAGGAACCAGAGATCAAATTGCCAACATCTGCTGGATCATCAAAAAAGCAAGGGAGTTCCAGAAAAACATCTACTTCTGCTTTATTGACTATGCCAAAGCCTGTGACTGTGTGGATCACAATAAACAGTGGAAAATTCTGAAAGAGATGGGAATATCAGATCACCTGACCAGCCTGCTGAGAAATCTGTATGCAGGTCAAGAAGCAACAGTTAGAATTGGACGTGGAACAATTGGGAAAGGAGTACGTCAAGGCTGTATATTGTCACCCTGCTTATTTAACTTCTATGCAGAGTACATCATGAGAAATGCTGGGCTGGAAGAAACACAAGCTGGAATCAAGATTGCCCGGAGAAATACCAATAACCTCAGATATGCGGACGACACCACCCTTATGGCACAAAGTGAAGAGGAACTCAAAAGCCTCTTGACGAAAGTGAAAGAGGAGAGTGAAAAAGTTGGCTTAAAGCTCAACATTCAGAAAACGAAGATCATGGCATCTTGTCCCATCACTTCATGGGAAATAGATGGGGAAACAGTGGAAACAGTGTCAGACTTTATTTTGGGGGGCTCCAAAATCACTGCAGATGGTGACTGCAGCCATGAAATTAAAAGATGCTTACTCCTTGGAAGGAAAGTTATGACCAACCTTGATAACATATTCAAAAGCAAAGACATTACTTTGTCAACAAAGGTCCGTCTGGTCAAGGCTATGGTTTTTCCAGCGGTCATGTATGGATGTGAGAGTTGGACTGTGAAGAAAGCTGAGCGCCAAAGAATTGATGCTTTTGAACTGTGGTGTTGGAGAAGACTCTTGAATAGTCCCTTGGACTGCAAGGAGATCCAACCAGTCCATTCTAAAGGAGATCAGTGCTGGGTGTTCATTGGAAGGACTGATGCTGAGGCTGAAACTCCAATACTTCGGCCACCTGATGCGAAGAGTTGACTCATTGGAAAAGACCCTGATGCTGGGAGGGATTGGGGGCAGGAGGAGAAGGGGATGACAGAGGATGAGATGGCTGGATGGCATCACCGACTCGATGGACATGAGTTTGAGTAAACTCTGGGAGTTGGTGATGGACAGGGAGGCCTGGTGTGCTGCAATTCATGGGGTCGCAAAGAGTCGGACACGACTGAGCGACTGAACTGACTGAAATGACTGACTGACGCCTCAGGGATAACCCATTATCTTTGTGCTGAATCAGCGTCATTAGCATGAAATCTTCCTTAGGAAGTTTCTCAAACAGTCATATACATAAGCAATGCAGTGGAATCGTGAAAATCTGCCCACCCCTCCCATCAGCTGTTTCCCTTCTTCTATTATTTTTTTAAAATAATAACTCCCTTGAGACATAATTGACATACTATAAAGTTCATCCTTTTAAAGTGTACTATTCAATGGTTTTCACTATAGCGACAGACTTATATATAACTATCACCTCTATCAATTTTAAAACATTTTCATCATCCCCAAAAGAAACTCCATACCCATTTAGTAGACACTCCTCACTCCCTGTTCCTCTAGCCTCTAGCAACCACTCATCTGTTTTTTATTTCTGTGGGTTTGCCTCCTCTGAGTATTTCACATAAATGGGATTACATAATATGTGACATTTCACTGAGCATAATGCCCTCTGTGTGCATCTATGTTGTCACATGTGGAAAGAGTTCATTCTTTCTTATGGCTGAGTAATATTCCCTTACACACACAAAGATAAATATATATATTATAATACTGTGTAATAATACAATACATAATACACAATAATACAATACTAAGTGGGAAAGGAATCTGAAAAAGAATCAGTACGTGTATACGTATAACTGAATCACTTTGCTGTATACCTGAAACTAACACAACACTGCTAGTCAACAATACCCCAATATAAAATGAAAATTTTAAATAAATAAATAAACCAAATTAAAGCCATGGGAACTTCTTCAACAACTCACTGGACCTGCTCAGTCTTCTGTGCCGGTGGACGCTGGTCCTGGGAGTGCTCTCTGGCCTTGCTCTTGGATCAATGCATTTAGCACCGCTGTCTGAGTCCAGGCGTCGGGCTTTTAAAGATAAGTGGTTTGCTTGCTATTGTGTGGAGCTTGGACCAAGGGGACTTGGCTAATTGGGAGCCTCAGGCCACAGAACAAATGGCCACATGAAATTATGTCCCTTTGAGGTACTGTTGTAGGCGTTCCTGGTGGCTCAGTGGTAAAAAAATCTGCCTGTGATGCAGGAGCTACAGGAGACACAGGTTCGATCTCTGGGTCAGGAAGATACCCTGGAAGAGGGCATGACAACCCACTCCAGTATTCTTGCCTGCAGAATCCCATGGACAGAGGAGCCTGGTGGGCTACAGTCCTTGGGGTCACAAAGAGTTCGACATGACTGAAGCGACTTAGCACGCACAAGGTAGTTACCTCCCCAGGGTGTTGTAAGAGGTGGGACATTGGGTGGGGACATGCCAGTCTCTGTCCCATGTCTAGGCCTGGGGACAATTCCCCCCCTCTTGGTATTCATTGCTCTGTCTCCCCTCCATCTAAGATACTTGCCTTTTCCCCTCATCCTCAAAGATGACCCAACATAGTCCTGCAACAAATAATATTTGAAAGAATAAGAGTCAAAGATGTAGGCTCTTTTGAGGTTCCTTCTGCTTTCTTCCATATCAACTAATCCCTTTCAGGTGAGAGAACACAAAATCTGGTTTCCTTCTTACAGCCCATGAAGGAAAAATCTACTGGGAACACATTATGAATTAATTGCTCACTAAACTATCTTGCCATAGTATGAGTATGCTTATTAAGATTATTTTTCATGCTACTACTACTATTATTTTTAAACTATTATTCTAAGTAATAGTTGGGAAAATATTTGCCAGTTTGTTGTTGTTTAGTTGCTAAGTCGTGGTCAACTCTTTTGCGACCCCCTGGATTGTGTAGGCCACCAGGCTCCTCTGTCCATGGGATTTCTCAGGCGAGAATACTGGAGCGGGTTGCCATTTCCTTCTCCAGGGTATCTTCCCGACCCAGGGATTGAACCTGTGTTTCTTGCGCCTTCTACATTGGCAGGCGGATTCTTTAGCACTGAGCCACATGGAAAACCCCATTTGCCAGTCTACCCTAAGGTAAATACAGCTTTGATTCAAATCTGAGACCTCAAAAATGTGTCATTCAATATAGATTCTGGCACCTACTGAAACCATGATAAATATTAATTTTCCTTCCAGGATGTTCACTAAGAACAGTTCCTGGTGAGGTGTTAGATATGAAGGGATGACTATTTTTTATTTTTTTAAGATGATGACCAGCAATATACTATTTCTTTTTTTTCAATCGAAGTATGGTTAGTTTACAATGTTGTATTAGATTCTGGTGTACAGAAAAGTGATCCAGTTATATATATATAAAATTTTCAGATTGTTTTTCATTATAGGTAATTACAAGATATTGAGTATAAGGTCCTTGTGTTACATTAAAAATTAAGTATAGTTTCCTGTGCTATAGAGTAGAACCTTGTTATCTATTATCCTTGTAGTACTATGCATATATTAACCCCAAACTCTTAATTTATCATCCTCTCCCCTTCCTCCTTTGGTAACCATGGATTGTTCTCTATGTCTGTGAGTCTGTTTTGTAAGTACATTCATTTGTATTATTTTTTTAGATTCCACACATAAGTGATACTTTACAAGATTTCTTTGACCTACTTCACTTAATATGATAATGTCTAGCTCCATCCATGTTGTTGCAGATAGCATTGTTTCATTTTTTTATATGACTGAGTAACACCACATCTTCTTTATCCATTTATCTGTTGATGGACATTTATGTTGTTTCCATGTCTTGGCTATAATAAATAGTGCTGCTTGAACACTGAAGTGCATGTATCTTTAGGGCTGACTATCTTTTAAATAAAGAGTGAAAATTCCAGAATTGCATGTATAGTATGACACTATTTTTTTTCAAAAGCACAAAGCAACAGTATGTGCATGCTACAGGAAAAAAGAAACATTTAGATAAACTTCTGTAAGGATAGACTCTAAGCACACTGAACAGAGGCAGGGAAAGGAAGCCTAGGATTGGCAATGGCAGCTGAACGGGACTTATCCTTACCTGTTACGTTTTCATTGTAAGGACAAGATATTCATATATTGTGTGTACAATTAAAATCATTTTCCGACAAGTTCACTTATGATTGGAACACAAGTGGATGGCAGAGAAGCCAAGTAGCCTTAAGGAAGGTATGCACAGGGTACGCTTTGCTTTCCTTCTTGGCCCTCAGGTCTCTAATATGGGGTTTCCATAACTACATGAAGTTATGTTTGTTTGTTTGGAAAAGGGACAAGGAGCCTATTTTCTGAAATCCGGGTGACTCACTGCTCCAAATACCAAAGATCTTCACCTTTCTGGGTCTGTTCCAGACCTCCAACAAACTCCTGGCAACCCCTTGTGATGATAACTTGGGAACCAAAAAGGTAGAGATATGTGGTCAATGGAGTGAGAGGGACCCCAAAATATTGGCGAAAAGGCTAGCCAGGTCTGGAGGTGAGGCTTAACTATCTTTACCCTCCAGAGACTTAAAAAATATTTCTTTATTTCTTTGGCAGCGTTGGGTCTTGATTGCAGCATGTGGATCTTTGTCGCGCCATCTTTCCTTACGGCACACAAGTGCTGGGGTTTAGTTGCTCTGCGGCATGTGGGATCTTAGTCTCCTGACCAGAGATCGAATTCACATCTCCTGCCTCGCAAGGCAGATTCTTCACCACTGGACCACCAAGGGGGTCCCTCTAGAGACTTCTGCATTTCCTCTTCTGTAACACATTTGATAGATTGCATTTATCTACTCAAACATAGCCTTCATAACACATTCGTTTTCTTTTTGGTGTCTTATTTAATGCTACTGATCACATCTGCTGAGGACCATGAGTTTTCTCATGGACCTACTGCACTGAGATAGCATCATACAGTCCAAAAGCAGAACATGAAACTCAGTGCTGACCGACCCCAGGTTCAGAGCCCCTGCCCCCGTGTCATCACAGTGACGTACTTGACATCACTCACTTTTTGTTCTCTTATCTATAAAACGGAGATTAAGTAAACTAGTATCTGTGAACAGATTGAAACAATGCTTTTGGCTTTCATATAGCAGGCACCCAATCCATGTTAGGGTTACATTATCCAGAAAAGATGTTTCTGGCCCTTATCAGTCACAAAATAATACAGAAAGTTACCATTCCTTGAAGCTTTTTGCTGAGAAAAAGCTCACTTTTTATGACCATGAAGTGGCAACTTCTGGCTGAATAATTTCTCTTTCTGACAGTCCATATTTCTTTTCCTTAAAAAACTTTTTTCGTAGCATGTATCACCATCTAACCAATGCTATATGTGTACTTAATTAGCTTTGTTTATTGCCTGTCCCTCCACTAAGACATCAGTTGGATAAGGGCAGTGATTTGTGTCCTTGTTCTCTGCTGCATCTCCAGCAGCTAGCCCAGTGCTGGCACATAAGAGCTCCAGAAAATGTGTTGGATCCATGAACGAATATTCCTAAATTTTCTCCAGGTCTGTATATGGTCCCAACCATGTCAGAACATTTGGAGTCTGAGGAATGATTCTAGTCAAGATAATATATTTTAGCCTCCAGTCTTAGGTCTCTTCTTCAATTTGTTCTTGACCCATATCCACACTAGGCATCTAGCAACGCAGTCTCAAACACAGCTCATTTTCATCATTGCCAAGAAGGTTCTTTTGAAGTGTTGAATCTGGTCATGCCACTCTTTTCTGGAAGAATCTAACATTGCTTCTTGATGGTTAGGTCTCCATGTTACTTTTTTTTTTTTTTTTAAATAAACCTACAAACATTTTATTTTTCAAATGTATATAAAGCAAATAGTTTCAAGGGTGTATATACATATGTGTGTGTGTGTGTATATATATATACACATATATATATAAACTTAGGTAATGGGATATACATACATACATATATATATATATATATATATATATATATATATATATCCCATTACCTAAGTTTTTAGCAGTTACATTGGAATCTCAAATATCCTTTATGGTCTACCTTGCAAATAATAGTCAAGAATCTATCAGGTCATCAAATTTTCATGCCAGCTTCCCCAGCTACATTTATCTAAAACAATTTTGCTTGTTGATTGGGCCAAGAGCTACTTGCCAGGCTAGAAAATGTTGTGATTACAACAATTATCTTTTTGTTTAAAAATCAAATTCCATGTTACTTTTTTATACCAGTTAGGATGCTCCTAGATGTTTTTAAAACCAGAAACCATACCTCCAACTGGTTTAAACAATGTGGACATGAATCAAATCCAGTAAAGAGTCCAGATATGGAGTAGACAGAATCTGATTGGATCCTGTGGCTCCGCTCCATTGACCTTGGCTAAGTCCTACATAGGTTTCATTCACAGGCTTGTAGAGAGAAAGTAGCTTCAGTGATGGCCTTACTTCCTTACTCAATAACATCCAAAAGAGGTGAGACCAATGTACCTTTTTAAAAATTTATTGAAGTATAGTTGATTTTATGGGTTTCCCAGGTGGCACTAGTGGTAAAGAACCCACCTGCCAATGCAGGAGACATGGGTTCGATCCCTGGGTTGGAAAGATCCCCTGGAGTAGGAAATGGCAACCCACTCTTGCCTGGAGAATCCCATAGACAGAGGAGCCTGGTGGGCTATGTTCTTAGGGTCACAAAGAGTTGAACACAACTGAAGCAACTTAGCACACACATAGTTGATTTACAATATTGTGTGAATTTATGATGTACAGCAAATGGTTCAGTTATACACACCTACTTTTAAATATTCTTGTCCTCTATGGTTTATTACAGGATATTGAATATAGTTCCTTGTGCCACACAGCAGGACCTTGCTGTTTACCCACCCTATGTAGAATAGTTTTCATCTGCTAATCCCAAACTCCCACTCTTTCCTTCCCCTGCCTCTCCTCCACCTTGGCAACCACGAATCTATTCTCTACAGGTGTGTGTCTGTCTCTGTTTCATAGATAGGTTCATTTGGGTTGTATTTTGAATGCCATATGTAAGTGATATCACACAGTATTTGTCTTTCTCTTTCTGACTTACTTCACTTAGTACAATAATTTCTAGGTCCATCCATGCTGTTGCAAATGGCATTATTTTATTGTTTCTTTTTTATGGATGAGTAATAGTCTAGTGTGTGTATATGTATCACATCTTTTTTTGGCTATACTGGGTCTTCACTGCTGCTCGGGCTTTTCTCCAGGTGCGGTGAGCCAGGGCTATTCTCTAGGTGCTTGGACTTCTCACTGTGGCGGCTTCTCTTGTTGTGGAACACGGGCTCCAGGGCACATGGGCTCAGCAGTTGTGGCCTCCGGGCTGCAGAGCACAGGCTCAATGGTTGTGGTGCACAGTCTTAGTTGCTCCATGGTGTGTAGGATCTTCCTGGGCCAGGGATCAAACCTGTGTCTCCTGCCTTGGCAGCTGGACTCTTGACCACCAGGGAAGCCCCTGCCACATCTTGTTTATCCATTTATCTGTCAACGGACATCTATGTTGTTTCCATGGAGAGACAAAGGTATCTGGAGTCCATCTCTCAAACGTCATGAGTCCTTGTCTACCTACCCTCTGGGCTAAGTTGGGTCATTGCCCCTTTTAAAATCAGTCCCTGCCTCTAGGAGAAGACCACACTCTGGCTGACCTAGGTTCAGATTTCTGAATCAATCACTGATATGTAAGATATAATATAGTTGTTTTTTTACCAATCAGGCTCCTCCCTTTCCCTGCTTCCATGGAGCGTCAGTGCCTCTAATGGCTTCTGAATGGTTGAGAGGAGGTGGGAAGGGTGTTGAAGGAATAATAGAATCTGCTTTGCAATACATCTCATGGCACCCTCTATACTTTTCCTTCCATTACACAATTGTTTTGAATAAATATTAGTCAATGAATAAAGAAATGAGTTGGGTTTCACCTGCTAAAGATGAAAAAGATATCCAAGAAAACTGGAAGAGCTAAGACTTCTTAAGGTTTATTATAACTAGAGCCTGGGTCTTCTCTTGTGGCTCAGTGGTAAACGATCTACCTGTATAGGAGACCCGGTTTT
The DNA here is from genome assembly GCF_029378745.1 of Bos indicus. NCBI lineage: Eukaryota > Metazoa > Chordata > Mammalia > Artiodactyla > Bovidae > Bos > Bos indicus. The sequence continues at coordinate 23,402,166 of NC_091784.1, read as the reverse complement.
GATCCCTGGGTCAGGAAGATCCCATGGAGGAGAGCATGGCTACTCACTCCAGTATTCTTGCCAGGAGAATTCTATGGACAAAGGAACCTGGTGGGCTACAGTCCATGGGGTCCCAAAGAGTTGGACATGGCTGAGCAACTAACAATGTCATACACAGAGCCTAGGGACATAGGGCTGGGAAGAATTTCCAGAAATTAGACCCAGTGAGTGTATCAGTATTCTCCAGAGAAACAGCAATAATAGGATGTATATAGAAAGAGATTTATTATAAGAAATTGGCTCACATGATTATGGAGGCTGAGAAGTCCAGACCTAGGAGAGCCTAGTGTTGTTTCAATCTGAGTCCAAAGCCTGAGAACCAGCTAATGGTGTAAGTTTCAGCCTAAGTCTGAGTCCAAAGGCAGAAGACTGATGTCCCAGCTCAAAAACCATCAAGCAGAGAGAAAGAATTCTTTCTCACTCAGCCTTTCATTCTCTCCAGGACTTCCACAGATTAGATGAGGCCCACCCACCTTGGGGAGGGCAATCTGCTTGTCTCATTATACCGATTCAAATGTTAATCTCATCCAGGAACACACTCACAGACACACCTCATCCAGAAATAACACTTAATCAAATATCTGGGCACTCTTTGCCCCAGTCAATTTGACACATAAAATGAACCATCACAGTGGGCCACAGTCAAATTGCAGAAGGTCTTACATGCCATGATAAAAAGGGTGGGTTTATCCTTTAGTCATTTGACCATTCACACAGTCTTTGATCTCCTGCTCCATGAACTGTGCAAGGAGGTGGGGATAAGATGATGAAATAATGCAGATATGAGCCGTGACCTTTTAAGGAAGAAACGGGACAAATAGTAGCACATGCCCCCCGCCCCCCTCCCCCGGTATCTGCAGGGAATTTGTTTCAGGACTCCTTGCAGACACCAAAATTCATGGATGCTCAGGTCTCTTACAAAATGCTGTAGTGTTGCATGTAGCCTGCACACATCCTCCCATATACTTTAAATTAGCCTTAGATGCTTGGCGCTCTTATGGATGCAGGTACCATTGGGTACCTTTTTGCAGAGCAAGTTGAAGGTAGCCTTTCTTATCTATGAGCTTCTTGCACTTTTCTGGGAACACTGATGCTGCTTCAGCATTGTCAGTGGGGGTTTCCCCTGCCCCCATCTTTAAGTTCTTGAGCCTGTAGTGCTTCACAAAGCCAGCCAGCCAAACCCTACCATCCTGCATCTTCCTCTCACTCTCTTTGAGCCCCTCCCATAACCTCTATGCTCACAGAGGCTGGATGCTTTTTCATGCATAAGTTTGCCACCATCGGGAACATGTTTCTATGACACATCTTCTGACCACACACTTGATGCTTGCTCAGTCTTTGCAAGTACCTTGTTATGGAGCAGAGACCGTTTTTGCCATGGTAGGGCCAGCACTGACTCTTCCACAAATTTCGGCTTTTTTCGCATCTCTGTATAAATGCTTGGTTTGTTCTTAGCAACCTGACTCCTACTTCGGCAAGCCTCATGCCGCTTTTCGAAAGATTAAGATTTCTGTTTTCTTGTCGAGAGATGGCACTTTATGCTCCCTCTTAGCCTTTGAGGGATTGCTTTGACCACTTAATTGCTCTTTAGAAGCTATTTTTTCCTTCACAAAAACAAAGAGTTCACCTAACACAGGGAGCGAGGGAACAAACGGTGAGGTGAAGGATGCTCAAACAAGGAGCGCTGGAGAGACTCTGAGGACCTGTAAGGGGCCCTGAGGCTGCAACAGGGCAGAGCTACACATCACTGCATTCGTGTGGATTCAGAGTAGTGCTCCGTATGCAGCAAATTCAAGTGTTGCTTTTTGGAACTTTCTGGAATAATTTTTTTTCAATTACTTTCCATCTGAAGTTGGTTGAATCCACACGTGTGGAACCCAGATACAGAGGGCTGACTGTAGAGACACTGGATAGCTAATTATCTAGATGCCATCTCCTCTGAGAAGGTCTCTCTCACTGCTCACCCATTCTCCAGGGGGAGCCAGTCTATCCCTCCTCTGGGCTCACAGGGTCCCCTGAGGTAGGTAATAACACAACAGGTCTAAGAACACTCCTGAGTGCATGCATTCACTTGGGTAGACCTCAAACAGCTCTATGTGATGGACATCAGGATTGTCCGTCCCCTTTTAACAGAGAATATAAGTAACTTGGGGTCTCCCTGGTGTCTCAGTGGTTAAAAAAAAAAGAAAGAAAAAAAATCCATCTGCCAATGCAGGAGACACAGATTCGATCCCTGTGTCAGGAAGATCCCCTGGAGAAGAAAATGGCAACCCACTCTGTTATTCTTGCCTGGGAAATCCCATGGACAGAGGAGTCTGGAGGGCTACAGTCTATAGGGTCACAAAAGAGACAGACATAACTTAGTGACTAAACAATGACAACAACATAAGTAACTTTCCTGGAAACACAGAGCCAGTAAGTGGTAGAGCTGAGGTCTGAACCCACCAGTCCCACTCCAAAGAGCAGGCTCCTCAACATCACACTAGGTAACGCCCTTGATTGGGTGTCAGCATCATCCCCATTTTATAGATGAGAAGACTGAGGCTCAGGCTAGGATGTGCCTAACGCCACAGAGTTTAGGAGCTGAACCTGAAAGCAGACAGGTGGCCGAGACTGAGCTTCTTCCCATCACGCCTCCACACCAGCCCTGAAAATGCCTCTGTGGAGGCATCATGGTGTATAGTGTTTAGTTACTTCCACGTCTCTCTCTGTTCTCTAAGAGAGAGACTCCTCAAGACTAAAGAAAGACTTAATCCAGTCCCCTCCGTTTCTTCAACTCCAGCACAGTTTGGGCATTTAATCCAATATGCAAATGTGTGCTGAATGAATGAAATGAAGAATGAATGAATAATCGTTAGGGAAGTTCCCAGACCCAGGGTAGGGCCTGTGCTCGAGGGGGCTTGGAAATATTCTCAGCAAACTGGCGATGTGTGTGAGCCTGTTTCCTTAGCCTCAGGAAGAAACAAAACCCTTGAAAAGGAAGAAAGAAAATGGGGCGTAACAAGGATTCCGGGCTGGATTCCATGACGTCACCCTTAAGTTGGGTGTCTGGACTGGTAAACAAAGGCTCTTGTGACAGGGGCCCTGGCTGGCCACTCGGCCGCGCTGGGGAGGCAGGGAAAGCGGCCTGCCTCAACGCTGGCCTCCACCCCAGCTTTAGCCCAGGCGCCTCTGCATTCAGCAGGTATCTCGTCCAAGGGAAAACCAGGACAGGAAATCACGTTGCCATGGAGACCAGAGAGGCCCTTCCAGACACAGGGGAAAATAAACACGTTCTGGTTGGACTTAACCCCCACGAAGCCAGGGTGGTCTCACCACCTAGTCTGAGAGGTCCTGGTTTTCCTTAGAAACAGCCAGTGGCCTCTCCTCCAAGGACTGAGTGACAATTCCAGCCCACTCGGGGTCCCTGGGCCAGGGTCACCGCAGGGCTGAAGGAGGAAGCCATTTTTCTGCCCTGATCTAAGACCTCCATCTCCTTCCCAGCTCAGGGCTCCCTGCTGACAAGGACTGACATTGCATATGGTGCTTGCTGGGTGCCAGGCAAGATCTATTAACTCCCCCAATCCCCATGACAACAGCTGAGGGAGGCCTTGTGTTACTCTCATATCTATTTTACTGATGAGAGAACTGAAGCACAGAGGCACTGTGACTCACCCAAGGTCATCAGATAGTTGATGTTGGCACCAGATTTGATGGACTTGGAGAGTTCTTTGGCAACAGTGTATAGCACTTAAGAAGACAGCACTTTGGGAATTCCCTGGCGGTCCAGTGGTTAGGACTCCATGCTCACTGCCGAGGGCCTGGGTTCAATTCCTGGTCGGGGAACTAAGATTCTACAACCCACATGGTGCAGCCAAAAAAAAAAGAGAGAGAGACAGGACTTTGGAACCTCCAAAATTAGCTGTGTGACCTTGAGCAAGTTAATTATTGTCTCTGAGCCTCAGTTTCCCCACCTACTTGAAGCACTGTTTTAGGATTACATTCAATGCACATTTACTGAGCATGTACTGCATACTAGGTACTATGTTGGGCCTTGAAAGTACAGTGGGATGGAAGACAAACATGATTCCAGGATCAAGCAGCTTGTAGATGGACAGAAGGAAGTGCCCCTCCCCCCTCCCCCCCCACCCCCCCACCCCGCCCTGCACCCTTCCCGGAGCTCTGAGGCAGGAAGGAGTTGGCCCCTTGGAAAAACTGGAAGAAAGCCAGAAGGGCTGCAGTTCGGCCGTAGGTTTCCCTCTAATTGGAAGAGGTGGGGTTTGAGCTGAGGCCTGATGCTGTGAGATTACAGAAGAAAGTCAGGTTTCAAGGGCACTGTCAGGGGTCAGTCCTGCCTAAAGGGGTCTAGACTAGTGGTTCGTTAGCCAATTCCAGATGAAGAACTAAGTTTGGCCAGTCTGCTTGTTTTTGTATGGGCCTGCCAACTAAAAATGGCATTTACATTTTTAAGTCATTGAAGAAGAATTCGAAAAAATATTACTCTCTGACATGTGAAAATTATGTGAACTTCAAATTTCCGTGTCCATAAATAAAGTTTTATTGGAACGCAGCCATGCTCACGTTGATGGAGGGGGCTCTGGTCACTCTGGTGCCAAGCCAAGGGGTTGAGTAGTTGGGACAGAGATGTATGGCCTATGGAGCCAAAAATACTGAATGCTTAACTCCTGATGGAAGGAAGTTTCCGAGCCCTAGACAAGACGTCTCTGGCTTTGGGTGGTGATGGTGGTTTAGTCGCTAAGTTGGGTCTGACTCTTGAGACCCCATGGACTGTAGCCCACCAGGCTCCTCTGTCCATGGGATCCTCCAAGAATATTGGACTGAGATGCCATTTCCCTCTCCAGGGGATCTTCCTGACCCAGGGATTGAATCTGGGTCTCCTGCATTGCAGGCAAATTCTTTACCGACTAAGCCACCTGGGAAGTCCCTGGCTTTGAGTAGCAGGGTGTAATTAGGGACAGATTGTGCATCAGGACCTTTGAAGGGCAGTGAGGCCAGGAAGCAGCAGTTCCCTGTGAGTTAGAGGTGATGCAGGTAGGTGCTGGGTACCACAGGTGTTCACGCCTGACGTCCTCACCATGGTAGGTTAAGATGATGGTTCTTGCTTCACACACGAAGAAAAGGACCGATGTCCTCGGGACCCACCCAGGGTTATGCAGCTGGTAGGGACAGGGTCAGGATTTGAACACGGGCAGTTTGTACCCCACCACCTCTCAGGTGGCTTCAGTGATGAGACAGGTTTCCCTGGGGATGCCATGCTAGACTTGCAGCTGACTTGGGCTACCAACTTGCCTGTCCCAGCAGCTGCAGGAGAGTCTTCTGTGGCCACCCCAGCACCTGTGGTCCTGCTTTGTATTCAGGGACTTTCTTCTTCTTCTTCTTATTTTTTGGCTGCACGGGGTCTTTGTTGCTGCTTGTGGACTTTCTGCAAGCAGGGACTGCTCTTCATTGGGTTGCACAGGCTTCTCTCGTTGAGGACCACAGGCTCAGTAGTTGTGGCACCAGGCTTAGTGATTCCGAAGCATCTGGGCTCCTCCCGGACCAGGGATGGAACCCGTGTCCCCTGCATTGGCAGGTGGATTCTTAACCACTGGACCACCATAGGGGAGTCCCTGGACTTCACTATTTGACAAAGTCTTTGTGGTGACTACCGTCTGCTTGCCCTCAGGAGCAGGTTCCTTAGATTTAACAGCATAGGGCTTGAGACCCCTCCAGAACTAGTTGCATGACCTTGGGCAAGTTAATTATTTCTCTGAGCTTTAGTTTCCCCTTGGGATATAAATGACTACCTTGAAGGAAATTGTTGTGAGAGTTAAATTCAGGAACACACTTATTGAGCACTTACTGTTTGCTGTATACCTTGTGCTTTTGGGAGGCCAAAAAAAAAAAAAAAGGACTATTCAAAGGGCTCCCTTACTCAGGGGCTTCCCATTGGTTTTGACCACTAGGGAGCCCCAGAAGGTAAGGAAGTTGGAAGGATTTAATCTCCAGCTTGCACCCTGCTGGGTGGTGGCTCCTTAGGGTCACAGCTCCTGCATGGCGGTCTTCACCCCATGGGCTTCTCAGTCTCCAGGTTATAGTAGCCACTCTTGCCTTTCAGGTTTAGAGGTGATAAAACAACCCAATGTAATTAGTCCCTGGGGATACTTATGGTTTTTCTGATGCACTGTCCTCCCTTGGAAAGAGTTTCTTAAATGCCCCTTAAATTACCCGATTTGAGTGTGCCTACACTTTCCTGCTGGGACCCTGACTGGCACACTCTTCATTTAAATTAATTTTCCAAGCATGGTGGGCGCATTATATCCTGCCCAGTCTCACAAAAGATCTGTGGGGAATCTCTCCAGTTCCCCAACACAATATTTGTAATTGAAAACCCCATCACAACTTTATGTCATAGATGAATTATATCCCATACTGGTGAGGGTGTAGGGGAATAGATATTTTTATACACTGATGGGTAGGAATGTAATGTGGTAAAGACCGCTGCTATTGCTGCTGCTAAGTCGCTTCAGTCGTGTCCGACTCTGTGCGACCCCATAGACGGCAGCCCACCAGGCTCCTCTGTCCCTGGGATTCTCCAGGCAAGAACACTGGAGTGGGTTGCCATTTCCTTCTCCAATGCATGAAAGTGAAAAGTGAAAGTGAAGTCGCTCAGTCGTGTCCGACTCCTAGCGACCTCATGGACTGTAGCCCACCAGGCTCCTCCATCCATGGGACTCTCCAGGCAATAGTACTGGAGTGGGTTGCCATTGCCTTTTCTGGTGGTAAAGACTAAATACAGGTAAATTTGGCAACATGTTTCAAAATTTTGTGACCCCTTGGACTGTAGCCCACCAGGCTCCTCTGTCCATGGGATTTTCCAGGCAAGAATACTGGAGTGGGTTGCCATTTCCTACTCCAGGGGATCCTCCCAATCCAGGGATCGAACCCATGTCTCTTGTATTTCCTGCATCAGCAGGCAGATTCTTTTACGACTGCACCACCTGGGAGTCTCTAATTTAAAAATATCCCTTTGATCTAGTAACTTCATCTTCAGGAATTTATCTCAAGAAAATAATCATACAAGTGTGAAGCGATGTTCTGTTGTATTAATAGTCAAACCAATCATCTATTGGTAGTTGATGAGATAAATTAGTTCACTCAGTGGATATTTTTTGAATGCCTACCAAGCTTCAAGCACTGTTCTAGCCCCTAAGGATCTAAAGGTAGGCAAGTCTGTTGAAGTCTTGTGCTTGTGGAGGTTATATATTAGCAGTTGCATTAATTACAGCACATGTATATAATGAATGATATGCAACACGACAACAAAATTAGTAGCTCCAGATGTATAAGTATAGAAAGATGCTCATGATGTATGATTAATAGAAAGAAAATCTGGCTACAGAACAGGAAGTAAAATAGGATCCTATTTTTATTTAATTGATTTAAAAGAAAATATGGAATATGAAACAAATTGTTAATAATTATTGATTGAGACAATGAGGTAATCATGACCTTTCATTTTCTATTTTATGCATCTATATTATTTGAGTTTTATTAGAATAAGCTTTACCAATTAAAAAAACTATTTTCGCTGGAAATATATAATCTCTATCTCCTGGAACAATATAATCTCTAAGCCTCTAAATCTCTAAGTAAAGTAATATTTATTTTTTTAGGGACTTCCCTGGTGGTCTAGTGGTTAAGAATCCAACTTCCGATGCAGGGGATGTGGGCTAGATCCCTCGTTGGGGGACTAAGATCCCACATGCCATGGGCAGCTAGAGAGCCTGTGTGCTGCAATAAGAGAAGCCAGAGAGCTGCAACTAGAGAGAAGTCACCATACAACCACACCTAGAGAAAGCCCATGTGGCAACGAAGAGCCTGCACATTAAAAAAATAAAGTAGTGTTTACTTTTTTTCATAGCAAAAGTTATACCTAAATACATTCTTTGTGTTAAAATTTCTAGACATACAGGCAAAGTTTAAGTTCTTCTTAACCACACCCAGGGAGGCATGCTATGACTTGATATGTTTACCTCCAGACTCATTTCCAGATATGTACATACATTTACTTGTAGCTACAGAAATATATTGTGTATTGAGGTGTTTTTTTTTCTTTTACAAGAATGATATCCTACAATAAGCCTTCTTTTGTTTCCTAAGATTTATTTATTTATGGCTGTGATGGGTCTTCATTGCTATGAGCAGGCTTTCCCTAGTTGTGGCAAGTAGGGGCTACTCTTCATTGAGGTACTTGGGCTTCTCATTGCAGTGGCTTCTTTTGTTGAAGAGTATGGGCTCCAGGCTCACAGGCTTTAGTAGCTGTGGCATATGGGGTCAGTAGTTGCAGCTCATGGACTAAGTTGATTCTCGGCATGTGGGATCTTCACAGGCCAGGTGTCGAACGTGTGTCCTCTGCATTGGCCAGGTAGATTCCTATCCATTGGGCCATCAGGGAAGCCCTACAATAGGTTTTGTTCTTCACCCTGCTTTCTAAAATTCAATGTTGTAAATGCCTTACATTATAACCAATAGATTGACTTCATTTCTCTTAACCATTCCATAGTATTCATAGCATGGTTAAACCAAATTAATTTAGGACCTTAGAAGGTTTAGAGCATGCAGTTTAAAATTGAGCCCTAGGTCATATATGACTTATCTATTTTTACACAATAAATTACCCCAGAATTTAGCAGCTTAAAACAAATTATTTACTATCTCACAGAATCTGTGAATAAGAATCTTTCACAAGTCTGCACTCAATGTGTTAGCCAGGACTGTGGTCTCATCTGATGGCTCAAGTGAGGGAGAATCCACTTCTGAGCTCACACACATGCTTGTTGGCAAGCCTCTTCGATGCCTGTCGGCTAGAAGGTCTTCCTCAGTTCCTCGTCAAGTGGATCTTCCCAGAATCCAGCTCACAACATAGTAGCTGTCTTCCCTCAGAGACAGCAAGCAAGAGAATGCATGAGAAATGGAAGCCAGAGTCTCTTTGTCACCAAATCTTAGAAGTGGGCTTCCCCGGTGGCTCAGACAATAAAGCGTCTGCCTGCAATGTGGGAGACCCGGGTTCCATCCCTGGATCGGGAAGATCCCCTGGAGGAGGAAATGCTAACTCCAGTACTCTTGCCTGGAAAATTTCCATGGACTGAGGAGCCTGGTAGGCTACAGTCCACGGGGGTCGCAAAGAGTCAGACACGACTGAGCGACTTCACTTTCTTTCTTAGAAGTGACATCCTATCACTTTTGCTATATTATATTCATTTGAAATAATTCACTAGATCCAGCCCACATGCAAGGATGAGGGGATTATACAAGGGCAGGGATATCAGAGGATAAGAATCGCTGTGGGCCATCCTGGCCATTACCTACTCTGGGAAAATAAGCAACCACAAGAACAATGGATATGATGAAAGATAATAGAGGAAGCACAAGTAATTCAAGGCAGGAGCTTCTTAACGACTTATCCATTCATTCCACAAGTATGTACTGAGCCCAGCCAACGTGTTTCATGCCCAGACACTATTCTAGGTTCTGAGGATAAAATGGTAAACAAGACAGACCAAGCTCAGGCTCTCATGGAGTTTATAGTATAGCAGAGGCAAGCAAGGCAACTAGAGAGATAGTGAGCATAGGAAACAAGACAGTGGTCGTGTAATTCATGAGCGGTTTAATAGGTAGACTCACCACAGTCTGCTGGGGAACTGGATGTGATGAGGGAGCGGGAGGGAAGAGTTGAAGATGATTCCCATGTTTCAAGGTTAGGCAGTTGATAGACCCTGGTACCTTGTCCAGGGGGAAGAAAACTAGAGGGCAAATAGACTTAGGGAAGGACAATAAGCTCAGTGTTGGATGTGATGAGGTTAAGGAATCTCGGGGACAACCAGGTGATACTCAGGAGGCAATTGGACACCAATCTAGCAGCTCAATGGGCTTCCCTGGTGGCCCAGATGGTAAAGACTCTGCTTGCAATGTGGGAGACCCGGGTTCGATCCCTGGGTTGGGAACATCCTCCGCAGAAGGGAATGGCAACCAACTCCAGTATTCTTGTCTGGAGAATTCCATGGATAGAGAAGCCTGGAGAGCTACATGGGGTCACAAAGAATCAGACACAACTGAGCGACTAAAACACACACACACACACACACACACACACATTAGCAGCTCAGCAGGGATGCCCAGACTCGAGACAGAAAGGCATCAAGGGAAGTTTCCCTAGTTGTCCATTGGTTAAGAATCCACCTTCCAATGCAGGGGATGAGGGTTTGATCCCCAATCAGGAATTAAGATTCCACATGCCGTGGGGCAACTAAGCCTGCAAGCTACAACTACAGAGACCGCACACTCTGGAGCCCACACGCTACAACTACTGAGCCCAAGCACCACAGTGAAGATCCTGAGTGCTGCAACTAAGATCGGATGCAGCCAAGTAAATAAATACATATTTTTTTAAAAAATAATCAAAAGTTGTCTTGAAAAAAGGTTTAGAAAAGATAAAAAGGGGTTTCCCAGGTGGCACTAGTGTAAAGAACCCACCTGCCAATGCAAGAGACATAAGAGACACGAGTTTGATCCCTGGGTTGGGAAGATCCCCTGGAGGAGGGCATGACAACCCACTCCAGTATTCTTGCCTGGAGAATCCCATGGACAGAAGAGCCTGGCAGGCTATGGTCCATAGGGTCGCAAAGAGTCGAAAACGATTGAAGCAGCTTAGCGTGCATACATTGTCTAAGGTAAAAGAAGTGCTTAAAAAAGACACACACACACACAAAAACCACATCAGTGGTGTAGCGGTGATATTTGCATGTGTGCTAAATCATTTCAGTGGCATCCGACTCCTTGTGACCCTATGGACTGTAGTCCGCCAGGCTCCTCTGTCCATGGGATTCTCCAGGCAAGAATGCTGGAGTGGGTTGCCAGGCCTTCCTCCAGGGGATCTTCCTGACCTGGGGATCAAACCCTCACCTCCTCTGTCTCCTGCACTGGCGGGAGGGTTCTTTACCACTAGCACCATGTGGGAAGTCCCCAGTGGTGATATTTAAGCCACACTAATAAATGGAGAAAGGAATAAAGGCTAGTGGAGCCCTGAGAAATAGGAACGTCTCTAGGGTGGGTAAAAGGAAAGAGAAGCCAAAAAGAGAGAGAAGATTAAGAAACAGAGAGCCACGAGGAAGCATCACGGATTCTGCAGAAGAGAACTGGAAGAAAGAGGAGTGAACAGCTTTGTCTAACCCAGTCAATATGTCCCCCTTGGGGCAAAGAGAAGGTCATCAGTGACCATGATGAGAAGCACTTCAGAAGTGTGGAGTGGGAAGGCGAGAAGGTTGAGGAGTGACTGAGGGATGGGGAAGTACAGACAGTGCAAGTAAACCATTCTTGAGTTGTTGTTTTTTTTTTAATCCCATTGGCACGTAGATGAATACTGAGGCATTATCCAAATTAAACGTCTACCCTTGACACTATTAAGTCTCTAGGAGGCTGTCAGCTCTTCTTGTCTCATTCAGTCCTAATACTCTGGTTGTAAATAGCTCCATTAGGCAAGAAGGATAGAACTGCTTTGGATGAGTGGGGGAAGGAGTAGAAAGGAAAGTCAGAGAGGAGGGGCATACCTGTCTGGACTGTGAAGTTGTGTAACCTCCGTCAACGGAGAAGCAGAGGTTTCCAGGAGTGAAAAGGTTGAGGTGCTGGGAAGTCCTAGATTCCTCACGGTACTCAGTGTCTCCTATCTAAACAGAATCTCCTTCCAAAGCCAAAGTGTGTCCATATCCTTTAGCAAGATGGATTTTTTTTTTTTTTTTTTGCATTGCACAGCAGGTGGGATCTTAGTTCCCCAACCAGGGATCAAACCCAGGTCCCCACAGTGAAACTGGAGTCATACTGCCTGGACCTCCAGGGAATTCCCCGAAAGATGGAATCTTAGGAAATTCAGGCATTTACGAAGTAGGAAGAATCTCAGCTTTTCTCAGGCAAAGTATCTTTTTGGATGTCTGCAGGGTCAGTTTGTTCTTTCTGTCTAGAAAAGGCCTTGCTTCTTTAACTTTTCTTCTTCCCTTTGGGATCAGAAAATTGCCTAACACTGGTGGTGTTGGCTGGAGAGTTGGAGTGAATTGAGGGACATGGCTCCTCTGGCAGTCTTTTCATCACCTTTCTTGCGATTCTTTCGAAAAATGTTTACTTCATGTAATTGTTCAGATTTAAACCAAACTGTGTATGTGTGTGTATGTGTGTTGGGTGGCATGAGAAGTGTTTTAAGACAAATAGTGGGTAAAAAGCTTCCTTTGCATGTGTATCCTTCTGTCATGATACTGAACGATTTGTCTGCTTTTATGCGTCACTCTGTTGCAATGGAGAAGAAAGGATGTCCCTGCCTCCACCTGCAATCCAGGCTCTGTTACTTGCAAAGTCCCTTTCTAATTGGGCTCCTGCTGGCTCAGATGGTAAAGAATCTGCCTGCAATGCAGGAGACCTGGGTTTGATCCCTGGGTGGGGAAGATCCCCTGGAAAAAGGAATGGCTACCCACTCCAGTATTCTTGCCTGGAGAATTCCAAGGACAGAGGAGCCCAGCGGGGTACAGTTCTTGGGGCTGCAAAGAGTCAGACATGACTGAGCGACTAACACTATGACATTTACTTTTGTAACTAGTCCCAAATTACTAATCCCACCCAAGAAAACTGGCACCTTGCTGTTTGTGGACCCACTGAATCACTTGATACTATTTCACTTTTGAATCACAAGTTGGAAAGAAAAGGTAGACCATTTAAGAACATTAACATTTGACCTGAATCAACCTTCTATTGAGAAGAGATGCCCAGGGCTGGGAAATCTGAGAACTAACTTGCCATTGGGATTTTCTTGTCCACTTGCTTTCCAAACAATCATATCTAAACAGCTGTTTTGCTTTTATCATGTGTGACCTCCCATTTCATTTTATTAATACGTGTTCAAACACTACTTGCATTTAGAAAACAGGTACGTTTTGCAAAATGTGACTGTCAATAATACTGATTTATAATCTGTAGAATTTACTCCTTGGGAGAGACTCATCCAGGTCTGATGTGATGGTCCTCAACCAGATTTTCAGCATCTATAACGTGCACCTTCGAGGCAATTTGTGTAGCTCCTTCCATTTTCTCCTCCTCCCTGTGATAATGCTTCTGGGGACTGAATCAATGCTACGTTATATCATTACTCTTAGTATTAAAGATTCCCAGCCAGTTCTTTTCCACTGCACTGAATTCAGAAGCTCCACTGTTATTTTTTCACTTCTTGACCTATTTCCTCTACCTTTCCCAAGTTCTTCTCTAGTTGCATTGATACAACCTTCTCCTGTGTTATCTCTGCTTTTCCTGCTTCCAAAAAGGTTTTTGTTAAGTAGACGTTTTGTTAAATTTTCCTTTGTATCTGCCTCTTTTTTTCAGTCTTGGTCTATTATCTCATTGAGTGTAGACCATTTTTCAAACATGCTGCCTTCTTTGAAGTATATCTTTGTATCAGGAGAAACATTTTCTTCTGAGCTCTTTTGCCTAGGTAATTTATCTCATGGTATTAAATATTTTCATAAGTCCCAAGATTTTGTTTTTATTCATTAATAGTATATTAATTAGTTTAATTTGATCTATATATGTGTTGCTGGAATGCTGTTAGATTGAATAGATATTTCAACCAACATTTGGAGCAGGAGGGCAGAAAGTCACTAACTGTTTCTGTAGGATATTCAAGACTAGACCCTACATTACTTTATTCAGAATCCCTGAAACTTAGTGCTTGGCTCTCAGTAGTTGTCAAAACTTGCTGGGTGATTTTGTTGTACAACTGAGGTGAGAACCACTGCTTATTAAGGATAAGTGGCTTATTAAGGATCGGTAGAAGCTAAAAACACCCAGCAAAGCTAGCAACATAGAGCTGAATTCTGACCAAAGCATGTGGCACCAGTGGTAAAGAACCAGACTGCCAATGCAGGAGATGTAAAAGACTCAGATTCGATCCCTGACTCATGAAGATCCCCTGGAGGAGAGCAGCCCACTCCAGTATTCTGGCCTAGAGAATCCCATGGACAGAGGACCCTGATGGGCTACAGTCCACAGGGTCACAGAGTTGGACAAAACTGAAGTGTGATGGACAGGGAGGCCTGGTGTGCTTCGATTCATGGGGTCGCAGAGTCGGACACGACTGAGCGACTGAACTGAACTGAAGTGACAGCACGCACGCATGTACAGATAAAGCAATGAAGATGCTTATGAAATTCCAGTCTATTATAACTTCATTTTCTTAAAATGAGAAAGCGACAAATCTCAGCAGGAGCCTTTAGGCTTATTGCTAAGGCTAGTGTTGAAAGTAAATTTTGGACACAGTACTTTTAAAAAGAAATATTTTTGATATTGTTGCTCATGTTGATGTTGTTTTGATATCACAGATGTTTTTTAAAGGCTACAAAAATTATAGTGCATATTCCTGACTCCCTTTCTGAGGTTGTTTTATGTTTTGATGGTATCTGATGCCAGGCTTTGCTGCTAAGAATAACGTAGTCTAAAGTGGGTTGCAATGTAAGGAGCACATAAGTGGGGACTTTGGTCTGTTTTCATTCACAACTGCATTTTTTACTGGGTGAACATCACATAGTGGTCTTGCAAAAATATTTCTTGAGTGAGTTGTTGAAGGGTTGTTTCACTGCTTGGGTGAGTGGAATTCTCCCTCCGCCACCACCTGTTTTCCTTACCTTTGCCTGAGACATGGCCCTTGCAAAAGGAACCCTCTGACATCCTTAGGTGAGCAAGGCTCTGTCCTCTCTCTGGGAAGGCAGCAGAGCCATGATCCCAGGATGTCAACTTTGAAACCTGGTGGCTCAGATCTGAGTTTGCTTCTGAGGCAGCAGAGCCATGATCCCAGGATGTGAACTTTGAAACCTGGTGGCTCAGATCTGAGTTTGCTTCTGACACCTAATAGCTGTATAATCTTTGGACTTCGGCAAGTTACTTAAGCTTTCTTTTCTATACTCTCTCACAATCTTACTATACAAATTTTCACAGATACAGAAAAGTTGGAAGAATAGTACAATTATATACTAATATATGATATATGATAAACATAATAGTAATATATGATGTGCTATTTTTTAAGATTTTTTTTTTTTTTTGAGGTGGACCATGCCATGCTGCAGTCCATGGGGTCACAAAAAACCGGACATGACTTACTGACTGAACAAAAACAATTTTTAAATTCTTTATTGAATTTGTTACAATATTTTCTCTGTTGTATGCTTTGGTTTTTTTGGCTGCAAGGCATGTGGGATCTTAACTCCCAGGTCAGGGATCGAACCCACACCTCCCTGCACTGGAAGTTGATGTTTTAACCACTGGACAGTCAAGGAAGTCCCTGTACCATTGATGACCCAATAATGAACCACCTAGATTCAACATTTGTTAATATTTTGCTATATTTTCTAGGTTTGCCATGCATGCATATGTACAAGGATTACATATTAATAATTAAAAAAAATCTTTGTCCTAGGTTCATGGTACACAGCTCCTAACACCCTTGAAACTCTGGAGTGATGAGTGTCTTTTGTATGCTAATGAGATGACTGGTGCGTAGGGGCCTTTATATAGCTTCAGGATGGGTACTGGTCCTCAGAGAGACCTAGTCTTGAGGACAGGGTTGGAAATAGCAGCTTCACCTTTCTCCTGGGAAAAGAGAGGTGCTAGAGATATGAGTTAATCACCAATGACCAATGATTTAATAATTTCTGCCTGTGTAAGGAAACCTCCATAGAAACCTCTGAATGATGGCGTTCAGAGAGCTTCTGAGTTGGTGAACACATCAACAATCACATCAATGTTTGTGAACATCTCAATGCTAGGAGAGGGCACCCAACATATGGAGAGAGCATATATCTCCTCAATATATGGAGAGGGCATCCACCCTGCCCTATTCATATCTTCCATTTGGCTGTTCCTGAGTTGTATAAGAAAGACTGGGGATCTCTTCAAGAAAATCAGAGATACCAAAGGAACATTTCTTGCAAAGATGAGCTCGGTAAAGGACAGAAATGGTATGGACCTAACAGAAGCAGAAGATATTAAGAAGAGATGGCAGAAATACACAGAAGAACTGTACAAAAAAGATCTTCACGACCAAGATAATCACGATGGTGTGATCACTGACCTAGAGCCAGACATCCTGGAATGTGAAGTCAAGTGGGCCTTAGAAAGCATCACTATGAACAAAGCTAGTGGAGGTGATGGAATTCCAGTTTAGCTATCCCAAATCCTGAAAGATGATGCTGTGAAAGTGCTACACTCAATATGCCAGCAAATTTGGAAAACTCAGCAGTGGCCACAGGACTGGAAAAGGTCAGTTTTCATTCCAATCCCAAAGAAAGGCAATGCCAAAGAATGCTCAAGCTACCACACAATTGCACTCATCTCACACGCTAGTAAAGTAATGCTCAAAATTCTCCAAGCCAGGCTTCAGCAATATGTGAACCGTGAACTTCCTGATGTTCAAGCTGGTTTTAGAAAAGGCAGAGGAACCAGAGATCAAATTGCCAACATCCACTGGATCATGGAAAAAGCAAGAGAGTTCCAGAAAAACATCTATTTCTGCTTTATTGACTATGCCAAAGCCTTTGACTGTGTGGATCACAATAAACTGTGCAGGTCAGGAAGCAACAGTTAGAACTGGACAAGGAACAACAGACTGGTTCCAAATAGGAAAAGGAGTACGTCAAGGCTGTATATTGTCACCCTGTTTATTTAACTTCTATGCAGAGTACATCATGAGAAACGCTGGACTGGAAGAAACACAAACTGGAATCAAGATAGCTGGGAGAAATATCAATAACCTCAGATATGCAGATGACACCACCCTTATGGCACAAAGTGAAGAGGAACTCAAAAGCCTCTTGATGAAAGTGAAAGTGGAGAGTGAAAAAGTTGGCTTAAAGCTCAACATTCAGAAAACGAAGATCATGGCATCTGGTCCCACCACTTCATGGGAAATAGATGGGGAAACAGTGGAAACAGTGTCAGACTTTATTTTTCTGGGCTCCAAAATCACTGCAGATGGTGACTGCAGCCATGAAATTAAAAGACGCTTACTCCTTGGAAGGAAAGTTATGACCAAACTAGATAGCATATTCCAAAGCAGAGACATTACTTTGCCAACAAAGGTCCGTCTAGTCAAGGCTATGGTTTTTCCTGTGGTCATGTATGGATGTGAGAGATGGAGTGTGAAGAAGGCTGAGTGCCGAAGAATTGATGCTTTTGAACTGTGGTGTTGGAGAAGACTCTTGAGAGTCCCTTGGACTGCAAGGAGATCCAACCAGTCCATTCTGAAGGAGATCAGCCCTGGGATTTCTTTGGAAGGAATGATGCTAAAGCTGAAACTCTAGTACTTTGGCCACCTCATGCGAAGAGTTGACTCATTGGAAAAGACTCTGATGCTGGGAGGGATTGGGGGCAAGAGCAAAAGGGGACGACAGAGGATGATGGCTGGATGGCATCACTGACTCGATGGATGTGAGTCTGAGTGAACTCCGGGAGTTGGTGATGGACAGGGAGGCCTGGTGTGCTGCGATTCATGGGGTTGCAAAGAGTCAGACACGACTGAGTGACTGATCTGATCTGATCTGAGTTGTATAATATTGTTTTTTGAAAATTCTTTTCAACTTTCCCTTACAGTACTTGTTGACTATCTGTCTCGTGCTGGTATTTAGCCTTAGATGGAGTTTACCACCTGCTTTTTAGCTGCTAAGTCATGTCCAGCTCTTTTGCAACCCCATGTACTATAGCCCGCCAGGCTCTTCTGTCCACGGTATTTCCCAGGCAAGAATACTGGAATAGGTTGCCATTTCCTTCTCCAGGGGATCTTCCTAACCCAGGGATTGAATCCACGTCTTCTGTGTTGGCAGGTGGATTCTCTACTGCTGAGCCACCAGGGAAGCCCGTCCTGTTTAATAAGTCCAAAAATTTAAATAAATTGCTTTCCTGAAGTTCTGTGAGTCATTCTAGCACATTATCAAACCTGTTGTAGGAATTCCCTGAATTTATAGCCCATCAGTCAGAAGTACAGGTGACACGTGGGGCTCATGACTGGTATTTGAAGTAGGGTAGTCTTAGCCTTTGTCTTAGTCTGAGCCCTTACCCTGTGGAATCTATGCTAACTCTAATCGTGTGTGGGCTCAGTTGCTGTCATGTCCAGCTCTTTGTAACTCCATGGACTGTCGCCCACCAGGCTCCTCTGGTGGGAGACAGTCCCCACCAGACCCAGGGATTGAACTCCTGTCTCTTGCATCTCCTGCACTGACAGATTCTTTACCACTGCACCACCTGGGAAACCCAACTCTGGGTAGTTAGCGTTAGACTGAACTGGACTGTAGGACCCTCCACTCGTGTCCAGAGAATTAGAGAACTGGTTGCTGGTGTTAGAAAACATCACAGAGTAAGTATATGTACAGGTAAATTACAAGCATCATTACAATTCTCCCCTAAATATTTTGGCCTGTCTCACCTACATATTTTGGCCTGTCTCACCTAAAAATAACATGCACCAACAGACGCGCCCAATGTAGCATTTTCACACTTAGCAAAAATTAACAATTTCCTAATGTCATCTAACATGCAGTCCATATTCAGATTTTTCCAAATGTCCCTTAAATGTCTTTTATGGCTGTTTCTATTTTCCATATCAAGATTCAAGGAGAATCACAAATTCCATCTGGTTTTGATGTCTCTTTACTTTCCTCTTTTCTAAAAGATCCCTACCCTTTCATCAATGACATTGGGAAGCGTCCAGGCCAATTATCTTGTAGAACGTCCCACATTCTGGATTTCTGTGATTGTTTCCTCAGGCAGGGGTGTGCTATGTAACTTTTTTAGGTTTATATCCCCATCTGTGAAATGGGTATCCTCACAGTAGCTGCCGCCGGTTACTCCACACGGTAGATGCAAGGATTAAATGCAGAAATGCTTGGCAAGTGCTCGGTCTGGTATTTGGCACAAAGTAAATGGTGCTATTGACATTGCCATCAGCATCCTCCGCATCACCAGCACGGTGCTCAGCACCCCAGGTTCCAAGCCGCAGTGACACGTGAACTCGCCCGATCCTTTCCTCACCCTTCCGGGATCTCAGGCTCATTTTGCTCTGTTCCTTCTGTCCTGCAGAGCTTAATTGATTAAATGCATCTCTCACTAGCCCCTCCAAGAACGGGTGGTTAACCTCTACCCGTCCTCCTAAGGACACGCTCTTTGTTCAGAATCACAGTTGCATTACCCCAGAATGGCTCAGACGATCGTGAGGCATTGACCGGTGCGGTGCCCACCCAAGAAGGAAGTGAGTGCTTTGTCATTGTTGGTTCTGGTGGTGACCTTGGTGCGGAGGTTGTTGGTGCCGCAGCTGCTGCAGTGCTGATGGAGGGATGCTGGGGGAAGAAGATTGGCTGGCGAGGGAGGAGAGGAATGTGCTGCCAGAAGACTGGGCTCAGAGCCAGATGCTAATTACGATGGCCTGGGGGTGCTAGTACCCGCTGTCAGCGTCATCTAAGAAGGGGGGGATGCTGGTAGGCTTGGGGGAGGTGAGAGAAACAGGAAAGGTGAGAGGGACTGACAGGTTGGAGAAATCCACTTGTTCCCCTAGGGTCCACCCTCCCTTCAGACCCAAGCTGTCTGGGAGAAATCGTGGCTGTCACCATAGCAACAGCAGCAGCTGATGCGTGATGCACGGTGTCTTTATTAGAGAACCTCGGTCAAGCTTGTGCCAGTATTTTTCCATCTGAATCTCATTTCTTCAGTAAAACGGGAGAGGCTGGAGGCTGGGAATGGCATGGGTGGGGCTGGGGGTGTTTGGAGATGGAGACAGGAGAGTTCTCAGATATTCTACTGAATTTCTGAGGATTGTATTATGGATTGAAGAGAAGCAGATTTTTTTTTTTTAACATTGCCTTGATAAGACATCATTTAAATATTCAAACTGTTTCAGAATTTCCTTAAATTATACATGAATTGCTGAAGTAGCATTCCCGTTGCCTTGGAAAGGTGCAAAGGATTGCACTCGCGAAACCTTAGTGGAAGGGAATGTCTGTGGTCAGGAGCGGCACCAACCTGGCAGTCAGACCGACCTTAGACTCCTAGCCCCGTTACTTCCCTGCTGACTAGCTTTGGGCTAATTACTTTACCTCATTAAGATCAATGTCCTCATCTGTGAAATAGAGGTAAGAAGAGCTGCCTCATAGGGTTGTGATGAGAAATAAGGGAGCCGATGCATACAGAGTAAAGCCCAATTCTTAACCCACATTAGATGCTCAATAAATGGTTGCTATTTTTCCTACTGTGAACATTTCTGCTACTACTGCAATTATTTCTATGACTCTGCCTATTACTCTAACTACTCCTGGTACTATTACTGTTACTATGCTTACTATTACTATAACAATGACTGCTGTTACCCACTCTGACTCGTCTTCCTCTTATCACCATGGAGATAACACAAACCAGCTGAGTACAGGATTGACTCACTGGCAACTCTTCTTCCCTGAATGATACCAGCCTGCCCGAATTTGCTGGCATCTCATTGTTGCCCTCACTGCCTGTGAATCTAGGGTCAGACAAAGGTATGACTCCACAGACAACCAGGGAATCCTGGCAGAGCTATAGGATCTTTATTAGAAGAGATGGTACAGCTGATGTATTTCAGGATTTTTCCAAACTTGTCACTTAAGTACCTCCTCTCTGTTTTCGTCCTGAGTACCACCCACGTTGTTCTTTATTTCAGGTTTTCCCCTTGAACTTGACCCCTTTTTATTGGCCAAACGAATGTGGTTTTGAAGGGAACTTTATAGCGCTATGAAAATGTAAAACTAGCATCACTTGCCACGAAAGAAACGATAAAAGTGATGGAAACAATTGAGGGCTGTTGAATTCTAACCTCTTCCTATTGAAAGTTTTCAGACTGGGGCTCACCATCTGTTCGGGCTGGCAGGTATTAGGTGTTAAAGACAAATGAGCACCAGAGTGAAACTGCCTTGTAAAGTACTGAAAACCACTGGCGGGGAATGACTTTCTCACTACACAGTCCAGGAACCTCTTTTGCTCCACGTGTGTCCCCCCGAAACCACTGCTGACCATAATGGAGAATAAAGAATTACCTCATCTTCAAGGCAGAGGAGGTGGGCAAGCGATAGGCCCTAGAGTAGACTGAATTTCAGGTGCCCTTCTAATTGATTCCCTGGTGGCTCAGACGGTAAAGCGTCTGCCCGCAATGTGGGAGACCCGGGTTCGATTCCTGGGTCGGGAAGATCCCCCTGGAGAAGGAAATGGTGATCCACTGCAGCACTCTTGCCTGGAAAATCTCATGAACAGAGGAGCCTGATAGGCTACAGTCCATAGGGTCGCAAAGAGTCGGATACGACTGAACGACTCCACTTCTAATTGTTCAGGACACCAACAAGTGGACAACCCAGCGGAAGGAATGGTACTGGTGAAACGTGGGGGCACCTGTCATGTAGCTGCTCTATCGAGCAGCTTCAAGTAGCTCAGAATCACTGAAGGTGGAGGGGCTGACGGACAATGTCCAAATCACAAAGGCTTTGTTAGTTGCACTAAGGAATTCTGAATTCATTCACTGAAAAAAGCGCAACCACTGAGATACATGAAAGAATAGAATAACAAGAGTAAAAACCGCTATTGTTCACAAGCACCAACTCTGCACTAGGCATTGAATCTTCCCAGTAATTCTGAGTGGAGCAATACTATCCCTGTTTCACAGATGAGAACACTGAAGCTTAACGAGGCTAAGTCACTTGCCCAAATGTGGAGGACTGCAAAAATGACCACAACTCTCCATCCACCGCTGTGTTTGTCACATTGCTGTCACCTGGCAAAGGGACTCTGCAGCTCTCCCCACCAAGAGTGGAATTTGTTCTCCCACCCACTGACCTCGTGGTCAACTTGAACCAGAAGAATGTGGGGGAGGGATGATGGGCCAGTTCCAAGCATAGGCCTCAAGAGGCCAGCCATGTTTCTGCTCGTTCTTCTGGAGCCCTGACATGACTATCTGTACAAGGCCTGGCTGGCTTACTGCAGAGTGAGAGGCTGGGCAGACCAGAGTCCTGCTGTTCCAGCTGTGGCCCAGCCACGTGGCAGAGCCCAGCCAAGATCAGCAAAGCCACTTCTCCAACTTCAGCTGAGCCCAGACACAGAGTGAGACTGGGAGAGGCCAGAACAACCAGCTATTGACCACAGATTCATGAGCAATAAAGAATGGGGTTCATTAGTTTTAGAGCTGCTTTGGCTGGTAAAAGATAACTGAAAAATCTGGCTAATCAAGTGAGTAAATGTTGGAGTCAAGATTTGTTCCTAGCCTATATTTGTTTGTTTTTTGTTTCCAGGCTTTGCTTTTTTTAAAAAAATTATTTTTAATTGAAGGATAATTGCTTTACAGTATTGTGTTGGTTTCTATCAAACATCACAGGCTGTGTTTTTAAATATAATTTCTCAAGAACACTGAGATTTCCAACTTACATTGGTATGTCACATTTTTTCAATACAACTGCTTGCAACTCTCCACTGGACATGGATCACAGCTGCCCTGCATGCCCACCTCACAAAGATTTGAGTGATATACCAGCCGAGCATAGATATAGGAGGAGCAGGGTAAGACTGTGTCCCCAGAAACTTCTCTGTAAACGGCACCTTCAATAATTCATAGAAGGCAGTGATTCTCAACCAGAAGTGATTTTGACCCTCTAGGGGACACTGGTGGTATCTGGAGACAATTGTTTTTATTGTCCCAACTGGGAAGTGGGGTGCTACCGGCATATCATGGATGGAGACCAGGGGTGCTGCTAAATATACATCCTACAATGCACAAGACAATGTCCCACAATAAAGAATTGTCTGGCCAAAATGTCAGTAATGAGGAGGTTGAGACACCCTGTTTTAAGATAATATGTAAACAAGGGGCTTCTCTGGTGGTCCAGTGGTTAAGACTTGACCTTCCAATGCAAGGGGTGTGGGTTTGATTCCTCGTCAGGGAGCTAACTAAGATCGTACATGCCTCTTGGCCAAAAAACCAAAACCAAAACAAAAGCAATATTGTAACAAATTCAATAAAGACTTTAAAAATGGTCCACATCAGAAGTAAGTCAGACAGAGAAGGAGAAATATTGTATGACATCCCTTATATGTGGAATCTAAAATGAAATGATACAAATGAACTTACTTATAAAATAGAGATTCACAGATTTAGAGAATGAATTTATGGCTGCTGGGGTGGCGGGGAGGGGAAGAAGGTGGGGAAGGGATAGTTAGGGATCTACACGCATACACTGCTATATTTAAAATGAATAATTAACGAGGGCCTACGTATACCACATGGAACTCTGGTCAATGTTATGTGGCAGCCTGGATGGAGGAGAGTTTGGGGGAGAATGGATACATGTATATGTATGGCTGAGTCCCTACACTGTTCACCTGAAACTATCACAGCACTGTTAATCATCTATACCCCAATAGGAAATAAAAAGTTAAAAAAAAAGATTTTGCAAAAAAAATGGTTCACATTAAAAAAATAATAAACGAGACCATCATCATGACTATAACAAAAATACTTTTGAGTAGTGGATCTCGACCCTAGCTATGCATTAGATTCATCCAGGAAATTTTCTTAAAATACTAATGCCCAGCCCCCATTCTCAAAGACTCTGATTCAGTTGGGTGGGGTCATTTTAAAAATTCTCTCCAGGTGATTGTAATGTACAGCTCGGGCTGAAAACCACTATTTTAGGAAAAGTAGTAGACAATGAGTCATACAAAGAATATAGTGAGATGATATTTTAAAAAATACATTTGCCTCTACTCTTTGTTAGAGGAGACTCTCCAACCTAATTCTTGCTCCTCTGATGTTAGAATCTGACTGCAAACCTCTAAGTCCTTTAGTCCCATGGCTTACTTCTCCTGGCTTCTGTTTCTGCAACTGTTGTCCTAAAACACTTTTTTCTCTGATGCAAAACTCTTCCAGCTCATGGATTTTCATAAGAACTTCATATGCAGGAAGAGTTCACGATTTATTATAGACTTTCCTGGATATTTGGGGATTAGTCAGGACACTCTGTCCAGGAAAGTCTCCTAATATCACTGCTTTTATTCTCTCTTCTGTGCACTAACAGGTTAACTCAGCAGGCTTGGGATGGCCAAACCATACACATTTCAAAGAAAAGGAATGGCCTTTGATCTGCTTCTGGGAGATGACCTCTAAGCCCTTGATTATCTTGCCTGATGAGAGTGGCTTCATATACCTGGGATCTTGGGCCATGCTAGTTGGTTTATACTAATGTGTGATTTATGGTGGGGGCTTTGGGTCATTCTGTATTAGTTCAATTTCTGGAGAGGCTGGAGACCGAGTAACTAAGATCAGTCACACAGTCATTCTGTGTCTCCATGACTGATCCCCAACAAAAACCACAGACATCAAAGCTTAGGTAAGCGTCCCTGGTTGACAATACTTTGTGTGTTGTCACATATTATTATTGGGAGAATTAAGCAATATCCCTGTCATTCCACTGAGAGGACATAGCTGGAGGCTAGTGCTGGGACTGTCCTGTGTACCTTTCTCCTTTGATGGTTTTAATCAGTATCCTTTCACTGTAATACCACTGAGCCACCAGGGACACCAAATGATGGTTCCAGTAGAGCTCAATTGAAAAGACGCTTGCTCCTTGGAAGAAAAGCTATGACCAAGCTAGACAGCATATTAAAAAGCGGAGACATTACTTTGCCAACAAAGGTCCATCTAGTCAAACCTATGGTTTTTCCAGTAGTCATGTATAGATGTGAGAGTTGGACTATAAAGAAAGCTGAGCATCAAAGAATTGATGCTTTTGAACTGTGGTGTTGGAGAAGACTCTTGAGAGTCCCTTGGATGGCAAGGAGATCAAACCAGTCAATCCTAAAAGAAATCAGTCCTAAATACTCATTGGAAGGACTGATGCTGAAGCTGAAACTCTAATACTTTGGCCACCTGATGTGAAGAACTGACTCAGTGGAAAAGACTCTGATGCTGGGAGAGATTGAAGGCAGGAAGAGAAGGGGATGACAGAGGATGAGATGGTTGGATGGCATCAATGACTCGATGGACATGAGCTTGAGTAAACTCCAGGAGTTGGAGATGGACAGGGAGGCCTGCTGTGCAGCAGTGCATGGGGTGGCAAAGAGTCGGACACGACTGAATGAGTGAACTGAACTGAACTGTAATACACTTTGTGATCAGAACAGTTTTCTGAGTTCTCTAAGTCCTCCCAGCAAATCTTCAAACCTGAGGGTGGTCTTAAGGTCCCCTGACACATCTTCCCACTCTCTTTTCTCTCTCCCACTTCTTCTGGAATAAACTAAGATTCCTCATCTAGTCTCTTGCAAGGCAATGGTGACCATGGGCAAATCATTTTGGATCTCCTTGCATGTGTGCAAACTCTCTCTCTCTCTCTCTCACACACACACACATGCATTCATACTCAGAGCTGTCCTACCTTTACCAAAAGCAGGGCTAGAATCTAGGAGTCATTTCCTAGATTCACCATAAGGCCTGTGAAAGTAGAATGAGGAACACAACTGGCAGTGTACCTCTCTGCAGATAAGCTGAAAGTCTCTTCACCACTCCCTCCCAAAAGTCAATGATTGTGTAGATTCCACAGTATGGCTGTACCATGATTTTCTCAACCAGTTCTGCATTATTAGATACTTGGATTGTTTCTAACAATTTTGTGCTTCCATATAAAGGCACCAATAAAGATTCTTGTACATTAATTATTAGGCTCTTCTATAATTATCTTAAGTTTCTACACATGGAATTTCTGAATTAAAGAGTACAGATGTTTTTAAGATCTTTGATAGAGTATATCTTCTAAAGACTATATCAATTAAAATTCACCAGTTCTGTGCAAACAGGATTGTTTCCCTGCTTCCTTATCACACTGTGCATTAATTACTTGCTCCATTAATTAATAAATTGCTCTACCAATAAGAGGATAGTTAATTAAACTATGGTACACTCATACTACACAATATAATGGTGCAAAGAATAAAGGAAGCTTCTGGAATATAAAAGTGAAGATAAGCAAAGAGATAGGTTTTTCTATCCCAATATAACGAAATGGACAAAAATCGACAACAATCTAGATTTAAAAAACCACCATGGAACTTCCCTGGTGGTCTAGTGGTTAAGAATCCATTTGCCAATGCAGGGACAAGGGTTTGATCCCTGGCCTGGGAAGATTCCACATGCCGTGGGGACAATTAAACCCACACACTGCAATTACCAGAACCTTCACGCCCTAGTACCCATGCGCTACAGCAAAAGAAGCCACTGCAAATTGCAATTAAAAAGTAGCTGTTTCTTGCCACAACTAAAGAAAGGCCACACACAGCAACAAAGACCCAGCACGGCCAAAAAAAATAAGAATCAAATTAATTAATTTTTAAAAACCCACCAGGATCATTTAGAGGAAGGTTTATGACCTCATGTTTTGGCTTTAAAATGTCAATGGAAAAAAATTCAGAAGCTTCATGCAATCAATAGGCAGCATTCTGCCCTATATCCCAGGAAGCGTGAAGCAGGGTAAGGAATAGGTAGAAGATATAGAGGAAAGCCCTGAAAAATCTTAGTAATATTTCCCTTCCCACACCCACTGGAGGAGAAGCTCCTTGCTTCCATCTCGGAGTCCTACAAGAGAGCTGAAAAACAGGTAGAGGCTGGCATGGTGTATTTCAGGTAACAGGAAAGTAGGAAGGGAGATATAGATTGGTCTCAACCACCTACTGTCACTATCTCCTGCCATGAAAGAACTGGACAGAAGAGCAGACTGTAAAAAAATAAATCAGATAAATCTCTCAGTGGTGTGTGTGGCAGGCGGAAGTACCTGCTGCCAGTTCCCCTGCCCCGCTTCTGGCTGAGGGGACGTGGGAGTGTCAGGGAAAACACTGACTGAAGTCATCCATCCTGGCCAGGCAAGACAGAAGCCACTTGCATGAGTAATCTTAGAACAGGAGGTCCTGGTAAGGAACATGGAACTAACAAGCTATCACCAACCGGAAGAATTCGAGAAAGATCAAAAGCAAGGAGATGCCAGCCCCTGGGTCCTATCAACCTTCTAGAATCTTCCTCGCTGGAATCCATCTTTGCGACACCAGGAAGGTGTCAGAATGATTGGCCAGAGACACCCTGGAAACTAACCCCCTCACCATAAAACCTAAGTCTGTGAGCCACGTGGCAGAGCCGTGCTCCTGGGTTCCCTTCCCCTCCTGCTCTCCTCCTGGGCGCCCCTTCCCAATAACGTCTCCTGCTTTGTCAGCACACGTGTCTCCCAGGACAATTCACTTCTGAGCATTAGACAAGAGTCTACTTTTGGGCCCTAGAAGGGGTCCCCCTTCCTGCAACAGGAGGAATGTCTGGGAAAACTGGGTGATGGAATAACTGAGGTAGTCAGTTCTGTGATGCAGCTGTTAGCACAACGGTGGAAAACAGGAACCAGCCTCCAAAGGCCACTAAGACGCCTGGTCTCAGTCTATCTCTGTTTCCCTTTGCTGCCTGCCCCGTATTATCCCCAGTGCAAAAACTGACCAAACAGAAACCCAGGAGTCTCATCCATTTTCTTTTCTTTTGGGATCTCAATAGACATTTACTAAAGGAAATAGACATTTACCATCAGGAAATGGAGGCTTGAAATATTATCTGAAAGTACAAAAGGCAACCTAAAATGATAAAGCTAAAAACGACCAGAAACAAAGAGAAGCAAAGCAAACATAAAGCTTGTGTCCAAATGGTAGAAAATAAAGGAAATATTAAAAACAGAAAGTATAACATGAGAGAATGAAAACAAACCACATCTGTTATTTCCATAAATGAATGTGGAGTTTTTAAACAATTTAAAGAGAAAGACTTCCTGGGTCAAAAAAAATGAAACAAAACTTTTGGTTGAAAACAAAAGAGTATGCCAAATGAAATTTCTCAGCAAGTTTGAAGGGTGTGAACAAAGACATATCAGGTAAAGATAACAAAAATGAAGCTGGGTTCATGTTATTAATACCAGACAAGGTTGAATCTATAATTCAATTAAGAAATGGAGACAAACAGGGCATTTGATAATAACAAAGAGTGTGTACACTCCACAATCAGGCTAAAGCTTCCATGATATGAGGACACAATTGAAGCCAGTATCGAAATAATCAGAGCGTCAACTTTCAACAGACACCAAGGATTAACAAATGTGGCTTACCTCTCCCAGTCTACAAGAAAGGAAATTAAAAATACAGATTTAGAGGACCTGAATGTATATTTATGCTGACTTTGTTGTTTTGTATCGAATGCTGTACACTGATAATAGAGGATACATCTTTTCATGGTTCTGGGAAATTTTAAAATTTAAATTTAAAATAATTAAAAAATATCAGGCCACAAAGAAAATCTTAACAAAATTTAAAAAGTAGAAATATAACAGACCATTCACAAATAACAACACAAGAAAACTACGAACTAGCTACAAAATTAGAAGGAAAAAAACCTACCCCATGTGGGTGGGGAAGTGTGGGAAGAGAAAGAAAAATCAAAGAAAAAATTTAAACCCAAAGTTCATAATATCTCAAATAATGACATGAAAGTCAATACGTGCCAAAACCTGTGTCACAGAGTTAATATGGGTTGTTAAGAGAAAAATACAGGGACTTCCTTGGTGGTTTAGTGGTTAAGAATCCAACTTCCAACGCAGGGGTTGTGGGTTCAGTCCTGGGTCGGGGAACTAAGATCCCGCATTCCTCAGGGCAACTAAGCCCACACTGCAACTACTGAACTCATGCACCGCAACTAGAGAAGTCCATGCACTGCAACAGACCCAGTGCATCCAAAAATTTTAAAAAATAGAGGAAAATACAGAGCCTTAAATAAATACGTTAAAAAAAAAAAGCAAGGAAAACAAGCAAATTTAGTATTCAAACAAGTTAGAAAAAAGAAAAACAAAAATCAGAAGGAAGAAAATCATAAAGAAATGAATCAACTAGAACTCAAACTAATTTAAAAAGTAGAACTGGTTAATCCAAGAACTGACTCTTTGGGATGAGGTTGGTTAAAGTAAAATAGAGAAACTACTGAGTAAACTAATTAGAAGAAGAAGAAGAAAAAAAAAAAAACCCACAGGGGAAAGCAGCAAAAAACACAGCACTAGAAATATGGGGAGGAAAATAACATCACACAGAGGAAATGAAAAGATTTCAGATCAGATCAGATCAGTCAGTTGTATCCGACTCTTTGCGACCCCATGAATCACAGCATGCCAGGCCTCCCTGTCCATCACCAACTCCCAAAATTCACTCAGACTCACGTCCATCGAGTCAGTGATGCCATCCAGCCATCTCATCCTCTGGCGTCCCCTTCTCCTCCTGCCCCCAATCCCTCCCAGCATCAGAGTCTTTTCCAATGAGTCAACTCTTCACATGAGGTGGCCAAAGTACTGGAGTTTCAGCTTTAGCATCATTCCTTCCAAAGAAATCCCAGGGCTGATCTCCTTCAGAATGGACTGGTTGGATCTCCTTGCAGTCCAAGGGACTCTCAAGAGTCTTCTCCAACACGACAGTTCAAAAGCATCAATTCTTTGGCGCTCAGCCTTCTTCACAGTCCAACTCTCACATCCATACATGACCACAGGAAAAACCATAGCCTTGACTAGACGGACCTTTGTTGGCAAAGTAATGTCTCTGCTTTTGAATAGGCTATCTAGGTTGGTCATAACTTTCCTTCCAAGGAGTAAGCATCTTTTAATTTCATGGCTGCAGTCACCATCTGTAGTGATTTTGGAGCCCAGAAAAATAAAGTCTGACACTGTTTCCACTGTTTCCCCATCTATTTCCCATGAAGTGATGGGACCGGATGCCATGATCTTCGTTTTCTGAATGTTGAGCTTTAAGCCAACTTTTTCACTCTCCACTTTCACTTTCATCAAGAGGCTTTTGAGTTCCTCTTCACTTTGTGCCATAAGGGTGGTGTCATCTGCATATCTGAGGTTATTGATATTTCTCCCGGCAATCTTGAGTCCAGTTTGTGTTTCTTCCAGTCCAGCATTTCTCATGATGTACTCTGCATAGAA
This sequence comes from Bos indicus, assembly GCF_029378745.1. Taxonomy (NCBI): domain Eukaryota; kingdom Metazoa; phylum Chordata; class Mammalia; order Artiodactyla; family Bovidae; genus Bos; species Bos indicus. The sequence goes on along the minus strand of NC_091784.1, from coordinate 23,372,026 downwards.
GTTAAATAAACAGGGTGACAATATACAGCCTTGACGAACTCCTTTTCCTATTTGGAACCAGTGTGTTGTTCCATGTCCAGTTCTAACTGTTGCTTCCTGACCTGCATACAAATTTCTCAAGAGGCAGGTCAGGTGGTCTGGTATTCCCATCTCTTTCAGAATTTTCCACAGTTTATTGTAATCCACACAGTCAAAGGCTTTGGCATAGTCAATAAAGCAGAAATAGATGTTTTTCTAGAACTCTTGCTTTTTCCATGATCCAGTGGATGTTGGCAATTTGATCTCTGGTTCCTCTGCCTTTTCTAAAACCAGCTTGAACATCAGGAAGTTCACGGTTCACATATGCTGAAAAGATTTAGTACCTAGCAAAACTTCATGCAATTAAATTTGAAAATTGGAAAAGATGATGAGGGTGAAAGAGGAGAGTTTAAAAAAAAAAAAAAACTGGCTTAAAACTCAGTATTCAAAAAACTAATATCCTGGCATCCAGTCCCACCACTTCATGGCAAGTAGATAGGGAAATAGTGGAAACAGTGGCTGACTTTATTTTTGGGGGCTCCAAAATCTCTGAGGACGGGGACTACAGCCATAAAATTAAAAGATGATTGCTCCTTGGAAGGAAAGCTATGACAAATCAAGACAGTGTATTAAAAAGCAGAGACATCACTTTGTTGACAAAAGTCCATAAACTCAAAGCTCTGGTTTTTCCAGTAGTCATGTATAGATGTTGAGAGTTGGACCCTAAAGAAAGCTGAGTGCTGAGGAATTGATGCTTTCAAATTGCGGTGCTGGAGAAGACTCTCGAGAGTCCCTTGGACTGCAAAGAAATCAAACCAGTCAATCCTAAAGGAAATCAACCCTGAATATTCCCTGGAAGGACTGATGCTGAAATGGAAACTCCAGTTCTTTGGCCACCTGATGTGAAGAGCCGACTCATTGGAAAAGACCCTGATGCTGGGAAAGATTGAAGGTAAAAGGAGAAGGGGATGACAGAGGATGAGATAGTTGGATGGCATCAGCAACTCAATGGACATGAATCTGAGCAAACTCCTGGTATGCTGCAGTCCATGGGGTCTTAAAGAGTCAGACACAGCGTAGTGACTGAGCACCAACAACAAAATGAACACAATGTTATAAGTCTTAAAACAGTAAGCAAGAACAAAACAGAAGTTATCAACCAGCTCCCTACCAAAAGTCCACCAGACCCAGAGGGTTTCTTAGAGAGTTTCTTCTAAATAGTCAAGAAATAAACAATTCGGCTTCTATATAAGTTGTATTAGAGCACATAGAAGTAAAAGACATTCACATTCTCTGTGAAAGTCACATTAAAACCTGAAAATCATACCTGAAAATCTATATACCAAGCTCATTTATAAATATTGTATCTTAAATAAGATATTGCTAAAGAACACCTAACATATTTCATGAATGTAATTAATGCTGTGTTAAGAAATCTTTTTTTTTTTTTTTTCCTGTGCTGCGTGGCTTGTGGGATCTCAGTTCCCATACCAAGGATTGAACCCAGATCATGGCAGTGAAAGCCTGGAGTTCTAACCACCAGGGAACTCTGAAGAACTCTCTTAAGAATATTGTTGCCCATATAGCTTCATTAAAAAAAAAAAAGCACTATAAAATAAAACTTTAAATGTTATTGTATAGACTTGAGAAAATATTTTCATATCTTTCTAAATCTTGACAGTATATTTGGTTGAACTTTCTTTTTTATTTCCAAATTTTGAAATATGCCCTCTATTTTCCTTCATAAATCTTTCTAGAGTTTTATTGATCTTATCAAAGATCTGGTTCATGGATTTAACAATTCTTTGTCTTTGTTAATGTAATAGTAGTTGTCATGATTGATTCAATCTACCTGCTATTTTAGTTCATTTAGTCCTTTCCCATAACATCTTTTTATCAGAAACTTATTTCTTATTATGCTTTCTTAGTAAAAGTGTTTAAAATTATGATTTTGCCTCTGATTACTGGGTTGCCTCATCTCATCAGTTTTGAAAGATAGTTATTTTTGTGCTCTTTTGTACACAAACAGCAACTGAAGTTTTAATTCCCTCTTTTCCCCAAAGTAATTTTATAGGGAAATTTTAAAAATTCTAGGTATTTTGATTTTTTCATTAACCCCAAAATACATTATTCATTTATAGTTTGTTTTTTATCAAATACACAATTTGACTTGTACAGTTTCTGCCTTTGGGATTTAAGTTTTCACTTGGCCTGATATATTATCATTTTTTAGTCAAATCCTGATTTTCTTAAATTTTGTTCTTCAGAACGAGAATATCTTGTTAATTTCTTGATTAATTTTATTTTTGTTAGTATTTCTTCTAATTCCATAGAAATGATTACTTTTTATTCCCACATTCTTTGCCTCAGCCTTTGTTTGAAATTTGAGGTAATAAATTCAATCACACTTAACAAAAAGCTCTAAGATAGAAAAAATGTTGACTCCAGTTCTTTTGAGAATGCAAACACTGGCTTTTTAAAAAACATGTTAAAGAGATATTTATATGCTAGTGATAAAAAGTTAAATATGTAACTTTATGAATTTCTGTCATTATAAAAGTAAGTTTTTGCCTGTTTGATAACTTTAAAAGGCAAAGAATTTTCTTAAATTTGGAGATTCATTTTAATAGTCCCAAGGACCATTAATTTAAAATCTTAAAAAATTAAACATTTGATGCAGAAAATGGCATTTGCTAGAGTGTTTGTTGTAAATAATTTTGCTTGTTTCCTCAATGTTGTAAACTACATTTATCACAGAAGCTAATTTTTCTTACTGATGTAATTATAATGAATCCAGACAGCACATAAACTCTATATTCTCTTGGAGTCAAGAAAAGTTCTTGTAAGACTTTCCTTCTTCAGTTCAGTTCAGTTGCTCAGTCATGTCCGACTCTTTGCGACCCCATGGACTGCAGCACGCCAGGCCTCCCTGTCCATCACCAACTCCCAGAGCTCACTCAAACTCACGTCCATTGAGTCGGTGATGCCATACAACCATCTCATCCTCTGTCGTCCCCTTCTCCTCCCACCTTCAATCTTTCCCAGCAACAGGGTCTTTTCCAGCGAGTCCGTTCTTCAAATCAGGTGACCAATGTATTGGAGTTCCAGCTTCAGCATCAGTCTTTCCAATGAATAGTCAGGACTGATTTCCTTTAGGATGGACTGGTTGGATCTCCTTGCTGTCCAAGGGACTCTTAGCGAAGTCATATTATAGAAATAAATGGCAATTATAGTGGAAACTATTTAAAACCACAAAGCAGTCTCATTTTCTTTGACAATTCCTACATTTTTTTTTTCTACAGTGGTTTGCCTTTTATCTCATAAATGTTAACAAATATCTTTTAGGAGGATTGTACCTACTGCCATAAAATAATACTTGGTCTAAAATGGTTTTTTGTCCTCCTTCCTCGAAAATTATTACTGTTCTGTTTCCTTTGCTTTTGTATTTCGGATGTATTTTTAGATCACCCCATCCCCTTTTTTGCTTAACACTTTCCATTCACTTTCCATAGTTTGTCTCTTGGAAACAAGATGTAGCTAGATTTTTAAAATCTCATCTCAAAGGGCTTTGTTTTTTAATGGGATTGGTTAAGTCTTTTCATTACTGTTCTATTAGGTCTTATCATTGTCATCATGTTTTATACTTTCTAAAGTTAATGCTCCCTTGTTTATTTTTTCTTCTTGTCATTTGCAAGATGAATCATGCTGCCTTTTTTGGTGTTATTGTTCGACTTTTTATAGATTTATTCATTTCAGTTTTACTCCCAGACACATATCCTCTGCTTGGATGGTTCAGAGTTTCCATAATCCTGTCTTAGTGAAAGGCTGTGATCTTAGGGAAGTGGAATGTGATTTCAATTTAAGACATGGTTTGAAGCTAATGCTCCCAAGAAGCTCCAATTTCAGGACATTTTTACACAAAGTTCAGGAAGATTCCCAAGCCTCTCTGCTGATTTTATTGTCTTTCTTGACTAATCTATTTACTCAATCAATGTCAGGTAGGTCAAGGGGAAATTTGGGATCAGGATTAAATTAATCAGTCCGTGTCCTCTAGGGCCTGGGGTTAAATACGATCTATGGAGAGGCAAAAAACTAGCACAGGGGTATTTATTAATGTGAAATTGGGGTTCTCTATGATAAAGAAGGGCAAATTGAGGGTCTCAAACACTTCGATTTTTTCCCCCCTCTCTTTCCTGAGAAAGGTTATGTTGTTTGATCTCATCACCACTTGTCTGGATCCTAACTGCCACTGAATCAACATCTACATTTAAGAAACAAAGGGAGCAGGAGAAAAAGAACAGTAGGTATGAAAATAGGAACTAGAAAAACAATTGGTGTGTTGCAAAATGTTGGTGAGGTCAAGGGGCTGGATGACAATTTGGGACTACGGTCTGGGTGCTTTAATGCAATAGCAGCACATGATAGGTAACCTGGATGTTTCCCAAAATGCTGGTGGAGGCAAGCCACATAAATTAGTTTTAATCACTGTTTGGCATTTCCCATTTTCAGTTTATAGGAGGGCCACTATATAATTTGCATATCTTCTTTTTGAAGCATTACTTTTGACTTATGCATTAAATGTTATAATCATGTGATTACACTTCTTAAGACACCATATAATCTATACTGCTGTTAATTCTATTTAATTGGTGTCTTTGTTCATCTTTCCACTTCTGTCAAGACTTCCCCTTTCTTAAGATCTTTTCTCCAAATTAATTTTCGTTAGATGAGTAAGACACGAATGCATTCTTCTTATTAAATCCAAGTTAGCCTAAGTTTCCTCTTTCCCTCCACAGAAACACAGAAGGAAACACTTGGTGTGAATCTTATCTTGATCTATCTGTCTAATCAATTTTTAAATGTGGTATTTGTTTAATGACATCACATTGAACAGCTTGCTTTTTCCGGTTCCCCACCTAGTGATATGTTTTAAAAACCTAATCAGAGATCTATTTTGAACTGTGACACAAAATGCCTTAGAATGGATACATCACAATTTTTTTGGCCATAACCCAATTGATGGATATAAGGTTTTTCTGGTTGGTGGCCACTGTAAACAATGTTTACAATGTTGCCAGAACTTCCTTCTACGTGCCCTCCTGGGCACATGTACAGAATTTCTTTTGGGAAGAAACTGAACAATGGAATCATTCAGTTTATTGTTGTTTTGTATTTCTGGAGCTGTGTTATCCAGTACAGTAGCCACTAGCCACATATAGGCATTGAGCACTTGAAATAAATTTTTAGCTATACCTAATATTTAAAATTTCAAAACTAAATCAGAAAAACAGATTTTTTTTTTGTTACATTGAATTTCAGTAGGGCAAACAAATAACTGCATTGCATAAAATATTAATTTTATAATATAGGGCACATGTATGCTGTTACAGGTAGGCCACGTGTGCACATTCCTAGGATAACATATAAACATATCACCTATTTAATTGGTATATATGGACCGATTCAGTTTTTTTTTCAAACTTCAAACTTTTTATTTTGTATTGGGGTATAGCTGATTAACAATGTCGTGATCGTTTCGGGTGAACAGCAAAGGGACTCAGTCATACATACACTTGTATCCATTCTCCCCCAAAACTTCCCCCCATCCAGGGTGGCACAGAACACTGAGTAGAGTTCCATGTGCTATACAGTTGGTTATCCATTTGAATACAGCAATATATACATGACCTTCCCAAATTCCTTCACTATCCCTACCCCCTGGCAATCATGTTTGCTTTCTAAATCTGTGAGTCTCTTTCAGCTTTGTAAGTAAATTCATTTGTACCATTTTTTTTTTAAGATTCCACATATAAGGGATGTCATACAATATTTCTCCTCTGTCTGACTTACTTCACTTAGTATGACAATCTCTAGGTTCATCCATGTTGCTGCAAATGTGTTATTTCGTTCTTTTTAATGGCTGAGTAATATTCCATTGCATATACGTACCACATCTTTATCCATTCCTCTGTTAATGGACATTTAGGATGGTCCCATGTCTTGGCTGTTGTAAACAGTGCTGCAATGAACATTGGGGTGCCTGTATCCTTTCCAATCATGTTTTTCTCCAGATATATGCCCAGGAGTGCGATTTCAGGGTCACATGGTCGTTCTAATTTTAGATTTTTTTTTTCTAATTTTAGATTGTTAGGGAACCTCCATACCGTTCTCCATAGTGGCTGTACCAATTTACATTCCCTCCAACAGTGTAGGAGGGTTCCCTTCTCTCCATACCCTTTCCAACATTTGTTGTTTGTGGATTTGGGGGGACTGTTTCAGTTTGAATGATTTTTTTTTTTTCTGTGCACTGAAGTAAATCACTGTAATGTGTTTACTGGAATATTTTATATGGATAGGATAACTTTTAAGTTTTAATTGCTTTTGAACTGTGGTGTTGGAGAAGACTCTTTGACAGTCCCTTGATCAAACCAGTCAGTCCTAAAGGAAATCAACCCTGAATATTCATTGGAAGGACTGATGCTGAAACTGAAACTCCAATATTTTGGCCACCTGATTTGAAGGGCTGACTCATTAAAAAAGACCCTGATGCTGGGCAAGACTGAAGGCAGGAGCAGAAGCGGACGACAGAGGATGAGATAGTAGGATGGCATCACTGACTCGATGGACAGGAATTTGAGCAAGCTCTGGGAGTTGGTGATGGACAGAGAAGCCTGGTGTGCTGCAGTCCATGGGGTCGCAAAGAGTTGGACACGACTGGGCAACTGAACAACAATATGTATTATTTTAAGTATAATATAATTCAACTACTTTTCTACATACAAATCAATTTTTAAATGTATAAAATGAAGGCATATACTGATGATCCAAAGGAGTTGCAGAAGCTAGCACACAAAATAGTAAAGAAAAAAGGGACTGGAAGAGGATAATGCCACAAATTTCACGATGAATGTCAATTGCAATTTGCTATGGCAGAGCAAAATGAAAATGCTGTGTTGTTGTGACACAAACATTTTAAAATAATAGAGTAGAAAATATTGAGGCATTTTCTGCACATACAGAGTTGCTTTTGATAAGAAGTTTTCTCTCAACATTTAAAAAGAATCAGTGAGGCAGGACTCCCCTAGTGGCCCAGTGGTTGAGAATCTGCCTGCCAATGCAGGGGACACTGGTTTGACCCCTGCTCCAAGAGCAGTCCACATGCCATGGGGCAGCTGACCTGTGTGCCACAACTCCTGAGCCCATGTGTCCAACTACTGAAGTCCTTCTCTGCAATAAGAGAAGCCACCACAGTGAGAAGCCTGCACATCACAACTAGAGAAAATGTTGTCACAGCAACAAAGAGCCAGCACAGCCATAAATAATACATAAAAATTAAAAAAAATTGCACACATATAAGTACACACAATTTTTAATGTAAAGATGGTAAAAGAAATGATTTTTTCAATTGTGAAAACTTTATTAAAAAATTATGAAGAAGAAACCAAACAGATATTTCATAACAAGTGAGCAATTTTCAATTAAGCTACCAAATGCCCATAGAATAAAAGAATTTATCAAAGATAAATTAATTCAAATTTTGAAAAATACCAAATTTTAGCTGAGTCATGCCATGAGACACTGCCCAGTGACTACTTTGGGTATATTGAGTCTTAAAGGTCTTCCAAATTTGTACAGAAACATTGTAAATTCATGGCTTAAAAAACTGCTGATTAGAATTTTTGAATCTTTGACATCTGATAAAGAAGAATTTCAGTTAGATATGAAAAAAAATAGTTTCTATTATAACAGATGGCACTCCAGCTATGTTAAAAATCTGGATTTATTGGAATTTCCAAATAAGAGAATGATATTTTCCTTATTGCTTTATCCCACCGTATGATATATATTGAAAATATTTGTGTTCACTTTCAGAAGCACATTCTATGGAAAGTGTTATGGATACAGTTGTTAAAAATTTTCAGTGTATGCATTCAAATGCTGTGACTCATCACCAGTTTATGGAAAGAAATAAAAAGCAATAAATGCGATGATTTTGTATCCTAATCTATGTTCGTGGGTTGAGTCATAGGAGAATTTTACAGAGATTTACTGTCTTGTCAATTCCAACTCAAGATTTTCTTGAAACAGAAGAAACTCTTACCAAATACTTAGGAATCAAAGATAAACAATGGCAGTGAGATTTAAGTTTTCTTACTGATATCACAGTGGGTATGAATGAGATGCACTGAAGCTCTAAGGAAAGACAAAAAGCTACCTTGTGACCCAGTTAGAAAAGTACAAGGGTTTACACTAAAATGGAAACTTTTTATAATGTAAATCAACAATAATTTTTATACCTTTAATGGTATGAATCAACATATAAAATATTTTAAATGATAAGCAGTATTATGTAAATTATCTGCAAAACCTACCCAAAATTGGAAGAATAAATTTAGAATTACTTTTCAATTTGTGCAATACTCCTTCACATTCCATCTTAATATTACTGAGTTGACACAAGAGACAATGTATTAACATAACTTGGACAAACATAGCTTTGAAACAGATAAACTTATGCTTCAAACAATTCTTCTAATAAAGATCTATTTGTCTTGTCAATGTGGAGGCGAATATTAAAGGCAAATTATTTTTGGTACTTGATTCAGTAATTGGATAACTTTTAAGCAGGTCTGGAAGAACTTGGGAATGTGTTTCTAGTTTTTTTTTTTTTTTTTTTGCTAGGATCCTCTCTGTCCGTGGGATTTTCCGGCAAGAATACTGGTGTGGGTTGCCATTTCCTTCTCCAGGGGATCTTCCAACCCAGGGATTGAACCCACGTCTCCTGCATTAACAGGCAGATTCTTTCCTAGCTGAGCCACCAGGAAAGCCCCAAATATAAACATAGATCAAATATTTCCAATAAAAATGTAGCATCGGGATGAGCTGTGCTGTGAGAGAAAAATACACCCTGAATTCCAAAGACTTAAAACAACCATACAAAGGAACATTTCTGGATAAACAACAAAGTCCTACTGCATAGCACAGGGAACTATATTCAGTACCCTATGATAAGCCATAATGAAAAAGAATGTATATATGCACAAATGAATCACTTTGTTTCATATCAGAAACCTAACACAACATTGTAAATTAACTATACTTCAATGAAACAAAACGTTTACAAAGGAATATATCTTACCAATAATTTGTTATACTTTGATTACATGTCAACACAATGATATTTTGGAAATATTGGTTAAATAAAATATTAAAATTAATTTCACCTGTTTCTGCCTTTTTCAATGTGGTACTTGAAGATTTTGCATTATTATTCCATTGGACAACACTGATTAGAATCCCTCCCTTCTGATTACCACCAGATTACCCCCGAGAGAATTATCCATTGTGATTAGGACTGACAAGAGGGCAGTTGAAGGCAGCTGCCTCCTTTCTCAGCTCCCACACCATGGAAACCCATGGAACCTGATCCAAGGAGCCATGAACCTGGGCTGTCAGATGCTTACTCCTGGGACTTTGATTCTGGGCTGAGTGGTGCAGAGACAGATTCTGGGCTGAGTGGAAGCCAACCTTAACATGGTATCTGTGGCAGTGTGTGGACCAAACTGCATTGCCGCTACTGATGAGGGTGGGTTGGAGAATCAAACATAACGTCCACTACAGAAGCATAGCTGGAGGAATACGTAGAATCAGGCAAAGATGGCACCAAGCCGTGTGAAGAGAGAGCTAAATTTCCAAATAGGGAATAAGCAAGAAAGGTGGAAGCCAGGGAGATGGAAATGGAAGGAATGTGGATTGGAGAATGAGCTGAGACTAAGCATGAGGGTGGATGGGGTGGTAGTTGAAAGAAACATGCAAAGATTAAGTAAAATGCAGATAAGGACTCTGTGCCTGCCCTAACCAGCAGTCTTGCTAAGAAACCCATCCTTGGAGTCTTGGGGTGAGTACTTGGGATAATTCAAGAAAAAGAATTCTCTGGAACCATCCAATGCCATGGCAACCAAGGAGGCACTAATGGGGATTACTGTTGACAAAAGAAGCAACAGACACGACCTTTTCCCTCCATCCTGGCGGAGGTCGGGGAAGGGAGATGGTGCCCATTTCCTGTTCCCTCATCTTACATTAATGTATCCTACTGATAATATATTACATACAACACATTCTCTAAAGGCTAGGTCCTGTGCATCAGTGGGATGAAGGCTTAATTCCCAGAGATTTAACGGTTCATGGCTATCACGCCAGGTTTGATGAAGGGTCCAGGTAATAACTGGGCTCCTGTGACCAAGTCCCTACTTCATGCTCTGGTTCCAATGGCATCTCCCTTTCTCATTCCTGGGCCCGAGTCTCTGTGTCAGTGCTTTGCTTGGGATGTTGTTTGCTCCTCCCATAGGTGGGAAATGTTCCTCAAACACAGCCCTGCTTTCAGTTCCACGACTGGCGCTCACCCTTTATCTGACTTAGCTAGATCCCAGATGCTCCCAGACTTCCCATGGCTTGCTCCCGACGCTCCTGTGTTGAAATCATCTGTGACAAAACTCCTTGGTCTCTGGAAGTCTGACTACCCACGTGAGCGGATCATTCCTTCAGACACTCTGTTCCGTCTGCACGTCTGAACCTCCTCACTTGGCCTTGGCTCAGAGCCCCTCCCCATGTGTCTCCTGCGTTGCAGTTTATTCCTGGGTGTCTGGTCCTGTCAGGAGCTGCAAGATCACAGTCACTGATCTGGGCAGATCCAGACAACTCTGTTATCTCAGTTCTCTCTGCCTAGAAGAAAATCTTTCAGATAACTAATGAGAACCTATCATATTGCATAGAGAACTCTACTCAGTGATCTGTGGTGACCTAAATGGGAAGGAAATCCAAAAGAGAGGGGATCAAAAAATGGGCCAAAGAACTAAACAGACATTTCTCCGAAGAAGACATACAGATGGCTAACAAACACATGAAAAGATGCTCAACATCACTCATTATCAGAGAAATGCAAATCAAAACCACTAGGAGGTACCATTTCACGCCAGTCAGAATGGCTGCTATCCAAAAGTTTACAAGCAATAAATGCTGGAGAGGGTGTGGAGAAAAGGGAACACTCTTACACTGTTGGTGGGAATGCAAACTAGTACAGCCACTGTGGAGAATAGTGTGGAGATTCCTTAAAAAACTGGAAATAGAACTGCCATACAACCCAGCAATCCCACTGCTGGGCATACACACTGAGGAAACCAGAAGGGAAAGAGACACGTGTACCCCAATGTTCATCGCAGCACTGTTTATAATAGCCAGGACATGGAAGCAACCTAGATGTCCATCAGCAGATGAATGGATAAGAAAGCTGTGGTACATATACACAATGGAGTCTTACTCAGCCATTAAAAAGAATACATTTGAATCAGTTCTAATGAGGTGGATGAAACTGGAGCCGATTATACAGAGTGAAGTAAGCCAGAAAGAAAAACACCAATACAGTATACTAACACATATATATGGAATTTAGAAAGACGGTAATGATAACCCTGTATGCAAGACAGCAAAAGAGACACAGATGTATAGAACAGTCTTTTGGACTCTGTGGGAGAGGGCAAGGGTGGGACGATTTGGGGGAATGGCACTGAAACATGTATAATATCATATAAGAAACAAATCGCCAGTCCAGGTTCGATACAGGATGCTTGGAGCTGGTGCACTGGGATGACCCAGAGGGATGGTATGGGGAAGGAGGTGGGAGGGGGGTTCAGGATGGGGAACACGTGTACACCCATGGCGGATTCATGTTGATGTGTGGCAGAATCAATACAATATTGTAAAGTAAAAAAAAAAAAAAAAAAGAGGGGATATATGTACATGGGTAGCTGATTCACTTTGCTGTACAATAGAAACTAACACAACATTACAAAGCAACTATACTCTGATTTAAAAAAAAAAAAAAAGAGAGAGAGAGAGAGTGAAAAGTTGAAAGCTTTTGCTCTAAGAGCAAAAAACAAGATAAGGGTGCCCAGTTTACCACTCCTATTCAACACAGTACTAATGTCATAGTGAAAGTATCTCAGTCATGTCTGACTCTTTGTGACACCATGGACTGTAGCCCACCAGGCTCCTCTGTCCATGATGTTCTCCAGGCAAGAATACTGGAGTGGGTGGCCATTCTCTTCTCCAGGGGATCTTCCTGACCCAGGGATCGAACCTGGGTCTTCTGCACTCCAGGCATATTCTTTACCATATGAACCACCAGAGCCAGAGCAGTTAGGCAAGATAAAGATATAAAAAGTAACCAAATCAGAGAGGAAATAGTAAAACTAAAAAAAAAAAAATCTTTCTCTGAGGGAGCCAGTAAAACTCACCCTATTCTTTCTGGCTATTACTTTGATCAATACCATCTCAATGAGCTATTTCTCTCACAGCTGTCTTCGCCTATTGTTTTTCCCAAGAGACTGACTTCTGTGGCCACTTTTCTCTGAATGAGCTCCATGAGGACAAGAGTATTCAATATTTAGCTGACTTGATGTATACCATGTACTCAGAAAAGAACCTGGCACACAGTAGGTGCTCCATAAATAATCACTATAAAGGAAAAGGAATAAAGGAAAAGGAAACTATGACTTAAGACTCCTCAGAGGGGTCAATACATGTTAACAGTAACCAGTACCCAGGTTTATATATACAGAATAAATCTTACTCATAGCATCACAGGTAGCTCTGGTTTTATCCACGCTAGTCTTAAGAACACCCTATGACATATGAAAGCAGGAACTCTTTTCCTCCCCATTTGGATGTACATTTCAGTTTTTGCCCACCTTTCCACTATCACTGCTGGCCAGTTTTCCCAGCCACGAACCCAGGTGATGTCACCCTGATCCAGCAGATCCCACCAGCCAGCCTTTCCTTATTATCTCCCTCCTGGGTCCCTACAGAAGCCTCCTAACTGGTCTTCCTCACTTTCTTTTTCCCCGACTCCTCAACTGTCCTCTGCAAGTGGTCACTGATTGTCCTAACACTGTGAATTGCACCGGAGACAGCGTGGGTGTCAGAATGGCCAGAAGGTGACTCACCACCTCGCTATTTGAAGAAGGACATGATACGGTCAGCTAGAACCACCTTGAGAAGTTGACCGCTGCTTTGGGAGCACAGTCCATTGGACTCTGTCTCAGAGTTATGAGGGTTACATGTCAAACTTCCCCTTCTGTCTCTTACCCAGTTTCAATTTTATCCCTGAGTCATTCAGTGGTCAGCAATTTGAGCTGATGCTTCCTCTGGTTTCCTTGGTTGGAACCCCAGGCAGCTCTGAGCTGAAAAGACTGACCCATGGCCCCCAGTGTGAGCGATACTACCTGTTCCATTCCTCGGGCAGCGGAATGTCTTGGGAGCCAGGACACCTGGCTTCTAGGCCTGGCTCTGCCACTAGCTGCATGGCTTAGGGCAAATCACATCACCTCTCTGGGCCTGTGTTCACACCTGAGAAATGAAGGGGTTGCATCATATTAGTGATTCTCTGCTTTGAATTTTTTTTTCTCCCTCCCAATTACAGCCAGTGATACAGATTTACCTATAAGACACACATTCATAGGCCAATTTTGGGTGCTAACTAATTCCATCCCTTTCTTCCCCCACTCAAGAAAGCCTATCCAAATGCAAGGGAAGGACAGAGAAACTTTGTTTTTATTAATATTTTAAAAAATAATAATCTGCAAACTTGATATTTTGACTGTAATAGCATTACACTTATTGAGGATTTAATTACCCACCTTGAAAATAAAAAGAGAGAGAAGGGGAGGGAGAAAAAGAGCATAAGGAAGAAAAACTCATCACTTTAATAGTGAGGAATCGCACAAAAGATGGGTAACAGGGACCTATTGGCTCCCTGGTTGTTCTTGGTCTCTCTACACCTCCCATCCTGTGAGGTTCTCATTAAGCTGAGAGTTACACAATCATTTTTTAATATAAAGCCCTACAGGGAGGCCAATGACGTCAGCTCGTGTTCAACTAAAACAAAAATCAATACTTATGCTTTTCTGGGAGAAAACTTGTCAGAAAAGCATCTCTTCTCCAGTATGGCTTTTCCTCTGAGATTTTTTTCATTGGAAGCTTCATGCGGTTTTTAACTTCGCTGCTGCCTTACTGATCCTGGTGTCAGATGTGACTCTGCAGACATCTACGCAGTCTTATTTACAGGTCTTATGAGTCACCCTTGACAACTGTTTGATTTGTGAACCAAGGTGGGCAGCTGCTGAATTATGTACCTCTAAGGTCTTCATCCAGCATCCAGGTCCTGCAAACAGCCTGGCTTAAGTTACTGTCCTCTGCCTGGTTTCACCTGATCTTGTGTACTTTTCCACACTCTTGCCTAAAAGGAATGCACCATGCTGCTTCACCAGTAATTTTTCTTAGCAACATTTGTATCCATTTTTCAGCCTTATCCCTTTGTAAAAAAAAAAAAGGTGTATCACCACTGTCTCACTGTAAGGCTGTCTCTTGCCTATGCTAATTCTTCCTATTGTATTTTGATTCAACACCCTTGCCAGCAGCATTCTTTCTGTCACCTATGTCTTCAGTGTCTCTTCTTTAATAGATTGTAAGCTGTAGGAGGGCAGAGATTGTGTCCAGTTTATTCACTGCTCTTTACCGCTGTCAAGAACTGATACAAAAGGTACCAATAAGTAGTTGTGGACTTCAAGGGTGATTGACAGACTGAATGCAGAAGTAAACGACTGGAACTACTCCTGGCTAGAAAAAGACCCTGATGCTGGGAAAGATGGAGGACAGGAGAAGGGGATGACGGAGAGAATGAGATGGTTGGTTGGTATGACCGACTCAATGAACATGACTTTGAGCAAACTCTAGGAGATGCTCAAGGACAGGGAAGCCTGACATGCTGCAGTCTGTGGGGTTGCAAAGAGTCAGACATGACTGAGCAACTGAACAACTCCTGGCTACTGATTTCCTGCGTTAGCATGTAAACAGGCTCTGGTTTTGCTCATTTTTCATGATAAACACACAAACACTGAAAAAGAAAACTGTCAATCCCACACAATTCACTCCTAACTTTTAGAGTTAAAGGACTGGAAGTATGTGTCAGAATTTGCTGTTTGCAGCTCCTCAGATCCCATTTCCCCTTAGACCTCTGCAGTCTGGTATCTGTTACATGCACAAGAGTGAAGCTGCTTCCACCAACACCATCAAGAACCTACATGTTGCCAGACTCAACGGACAACTTTTTGTCCTCATTTGATCTCCTGACTCTAAATCCTAGAAGTATTTGAATGTCTGCTGAATGAATTTATTATTCTCATATAAGCAGAAGAAAATTATTTATATTCTCATATAAATAATTTTAAAAATACATGCCCACTCCTGGGTATATATCTGGAGAAAATCATAATTCAAAAAGATACATGTACCCCATTGTTCATTGCAGTACTGTTACAATAGCCAGGACATGGAAACAACCTAAATGTCCATCAACAGATGAATGGATAAAGATGATATAGTGCATATACACAACGGAATATTAGCCACGAAAAAGAATGAAATGATGCCATTTGCAGCAACTTGGATGGACTTAAAGATTACCGCACTAAGTGAAGTGAGTCAAAAAGCAAAAGATAAATATCATATGATATCATTCATATGTGGCATCTTGAATATGACACAAAGGGCCTTGTTCACAAAACAGAAATACACCTACAGACATAGAACATAAACGATGGTTACCAAAGGGGAAAGGGGGGAGGGATAAATCAGGAGTTTGGGATTAGCATATACACACTATCATATATTAGATAAACAAAGGCCTTCTGCATAGCACAGAGAACTAAATTTAATATTAACATTTTATAATAACCTACAAGGGAAAAGAATCTGAAAAAATAGATACATATGTATATATAACTGAATCGCTTTGTTGAAACTAACACAAGATTGTAAACCAACTATACTTCAATAAATAAATACAACCTAAAAAATAAAAATAATAATGAAACACAAAAATGACAACAAAAATAACCATTGCTTCAGTTTTCCCTAACGATTAGCTTAAGGGAAGCCAGGCACAAAACCAGTTAGAGGTTATAGAGGTGCGTTTGTTTACTGATTCACTTATTCATTGAAACATACACATGTAGTGAATCCCGTTATGTGCCAGGTATTGGGGGGAACAGACAAGGCAGCAGATTTCATGGGGCCTTCCGCTGGTTGTACCATCCAACGATGAGATAGCTAACTTTGAATTAAAAAAAAAAAAATGAAACTGTTAACATGTAATATTTGTATAGAGAAGGCACACAATTACAAATGTTCAGTCTGATGAATTTTGAGAGACTGAACACGCGAGTGTTAAGAGCACCTGGATTAAGAAACAGACCATTAACAGAATTCCCACTGTGTCTCCTTCTAAACACTCCTTCACTTCTGCAATAACTGTTACCCTGACTTTGATGTCACAGGCCACTCTTCCTGTTTTTGTGCTCTGTATAAGCGAAATCCTATAGAATACGCCTCTCATTGCCTTGCTTCTCTTGCTCAACACTGTGTTTTGGGGATTCATGGATATTGTGGTAAGTGGCTGTGGATCATCCATTCTCCACTGCTGTCTGAACTCTCAGCAAAGACTCTCAGCCTTCCACAATATTATGCTTCCCTCTCTCCCAATAGGGCTTCCCAGGCGGCTCAGTGGTAAAGAATCTGTCTGCCAACACAGGAGACCCGGGTTTGATCCCTGGCCAGGAAGATCCCCTGGTGAAGGAAATTTCAACCCACTCCAGTATTCTTGCCTGGAGAATCCCCACGGACAAAGAAGCCTGGTGGGCTACAGTCCATAGGGTCGCAAAGACTTGGACTTGATTGAGCAACTGAACAACAAACAAAACTCCCCAATAACATTTCCCATCCCCTTTCCGTGCTTTCTCTCCATACTTATTATCACCATCTAACATCCTGTACATTTGATATATTTTGTTTATTATTTGCCATGCCTGGAATGTGAGTTCCATGGAGCTAGATAAGTGCTCAGTAAATACCTTTTGAACAAATGAATCTCGGCTACTGCTGCAAGGCTCCCAGCTTGCCCAGAGCAGGGGATGGGGCAGAGAAGGGAGGGGAATGCCGTGTCGCCCAGACAGAACAGATGGGGCAGGTCTGCAGCAAAGTGCCATTTAGCAGGAGATGCCAACCTGATGTGGAGCCAGGTGTGGTCTCCCACTGTGACATCTGTACCACAGCCATGAATACCAATGTGAAACTCCTCCATAAAATGCTTGCAAATGATTTTTTTTTTTAAGTTTACTAAAACTGAAAAAGAAAAAGGTCCAGAAATATCTATCAATAGGGAATATCCTTTGGGATCCTGGAAAATTGGATGAGAACTTTCTGTCTTTGTATTATTTTGCATCCTTTGAATTATTAATAATAAGGTCTTTGACTTAGTGATTAAAATGTAAAGAAAAACACACCACAGTTAAGTAGAAATTATCCTAGTATTGTAAAAAACCACTGAATATTTTACAAACTGATAGTAAAGATATCACAACAGCTTACATTTTGTAAAAATCACAACTTATCACAATAATAGAAGAGTGCCTGGCTTATAAGGAAGCACTCAACTATTTCTTGAATAAATGAATGAAAACATATTAATATGTTCAGTCATCCCTCTAGGTCAAATGAGAAAAAAATCATTTAATAAATGCTGAAAGAGCATTAAAAAATAATTCATATTAAAAAAGTATATATGTATAACTGAATCACTCTGTTGTACAGCAGAAATTAACACAACGTTGTAAACAAGTGTACTTCAATAAAAATAAAAAAATAATTCAGCATCCATGTCTGATGAAAACTCTTGGCATGTGTTAAAGAAGGTTTCCATCGCATGCCTCTCTGCAAACCACTGCAATCTGGCTTCCGCTGGCACCATGCCATGGAGGCTGCATTCCCCAAGGCGCTCAGTGCCCTATATACTGCCAAACCCAATGCACTTGGAAGGGGACCAATAAATATGTAATGAATTAAGGAGTGGATGATCAAAGAATCTCAGATCAACAGTCAGCATCGTCCTTAACAATAAAACATCAGACCTTGTCTCTTTCAAGTCAGAAGCTGAACCAGGATATGAGCAACCGCTGTGTTCTGTTGTTTTTCTGGAAGCTCGAACAAAAACAAACAAAAAACCATGGAGACAAAACAAGGTATAGCTCTTGGCAGTGAGACAAAAACGATCTTTCCTTGCATGAAACCTAGGAGAATCATCAAAAAACGATCAGCAATAAGAAAAGAGTCCTGGAAATTTACAAAATACATACTCAAAGAGCAACAAATTTTCCCCAAAACCAGCAAACGGAATGTCCATGCAATGATATGATGAAACAGCTGAGAAAGTACGATATAAAGAAGGCAGGGGGTATTTTCTGGTGGTCCAGTGGTTAAGACTTGGTGCTCTCACTGCTAGGACCAGGTTCAATCCCTGCTTGAGGAACTAAGATCCCACAAGTCTAGTGGAATGGGCAAAAAAAAAAAAAAGGCACAGATTCTCATGAATAAATAGTAAAGCAATTTAGGTGAAAGAAAATTCTAGCTTTACAAATTGAAAAAGTTGTGTGGAGAATGCTGCTGCTACTGCTGCTAAGTCGCTTCAGTCGTGTCCGACTCTGTGCGACCCCATAGACGGCAGCCCACCAGGCTCCCCTGTCCCTGGGATTCTCCAGGCAAGAACACTGGAGTGGGTTGCCATTTCCTTCTCCAATGCATGAAAGTGAAACGTGAAAGTGAAGTTGTTCAGTCATGCCCAACTCTTAGCGACCCCATGGACTGCAGCCTACCAGGCTTCTCTGTCCATAGGATTTTCCAGGCAAGAGTACTGGAGTTGGGTGTGTGGAGAATAAGACTTCTTTAAAAAAAAAAAATAGCTGAATGTGAAAAATAAATGATGCTTAGGTTGTGAATTCAATATTAAATTCTAGGTGAAACAGACAAATTAGATATCTTCCATAAACAGATCACATACAGCGTAATTATGAGAGAGGGTCAAGGTCATTAAAATGGGGCTGATATTGCCCTACCCTAGAAAGCATATCCCACTTCCTCTGTTGCTGTTTGTAATTACTCTCTGAAGTCCCTGAACTTGTAACCTCAGTTTCCCTAAGATGATAATCTGCTCTCTTACAGAAGTGACTTCACAAACATGGGACAGTGTAGAAACAAGAATAGAGGGGATGGACAGATAGGTCCAACTTGAGCCCTTTAGGTTCAGCAGAGAGTTTCTATGGTCCTTGTGATAATTTGTAATTTTTGCATGCTATTTAATGTGTGTGGAACACTTAAAAGAACTTTAATATCTAATGTACATTTATTTTGAAATTTTATTATTGAATTATCACAGGAAGCACTAGGCATATGGTGATAAAAAAGACGGATGAAGTCTATGCCTTAATGATGGCAGATGGGCACAGGGAACGAACAAATATACAACTAACATTACTTCAAAAGTGACTGATGCACCTATAGTCAATTAATCTATGGCAAAGAAGGCAAGGAAACACAGGTAGAAAAAAATATCCATCCCTTCAACAAGTGGTGCTGGAAAAACGGACTAGCCACGTGTAAAACAATGAGATAAGAGCATTTCCTCACACCATACACAAAAATAAACTCAAAATGGTTTAAAGACCTTAATGTGGGTCATTTGTAGTGATGTGGATGAACCCAGAGTCTGTTATAGGGAGTGAAGTAAGTCAGAAAGAGAAAAACAAATATTGTGTATTTACGCCTATATATGGAATCTAGAAGAATGGTACAGATTAACCTATTTGAGGGGCAGGAATAGAGATGCAGACATAGAGAATGGACTGTGGACACAGCACGGAATAAGAGGGTGGGACGAAAATAGAGAGTACTTTGGCTACCTCATGCGAAGAGTTGACTCATTGGGAAAGACTCTGATGCTGGGAGGGATTGGGGGCAGGAGGAGAAGGGGATGACAGAGGATGAGATGGCTGGATGGCATCATTGACTCGATGGACGTGAGTCTGGGTGAACTCCGGGAGTTGGTGATGGACAGGGAGGCCTGGTGTGCTGCGATTCACCAGGTCACAAAGAGTCGGACACGACTGAGCAACTGATCTGATTTGATCTGATCTGTAAAATAGCAGCTAATGGGAAGCTGCTGTGGAACAGGGAGCAGAGCTCGGTGCTCTGTGATGTCTTAGCTGGATGGGCTGTGTCCACGTGCTTAGTCGTGTCCCACTCTTTGCGATCCCATGGACTGTAGCCCTCCAGGTTTCTCTGTCCATGGGGTTTCAAAGCAAGAATACTGGAGCGGGTTGCCATTTCCTTCTCCAGGGGATCTTCTCAACCTAGGGATCGAACCCACGTCTCCTGTGTCTCCTGCATTGCAGGCGGATTCTTTACCCGCTGAGCCATTGGGGAAGCCCAACAGGATGGGAAGGAGGCTCAAGAAGGAAGGGATATATGTATACATATAATGAATTCATGCTGCTATATAGCAGAAACTGACACAACATTGTAAAGCAATTATTATGTGTGCATGCTCAGTCATGTCCGACTCTTATGACCCCATGGACTGTAGCCTGCCAGGCTCCTCTGTCCATGGGATTTCCCAGGCAAGAATATTAGAGTGATTTGCCATTTCCTTCTCCAGGGAAAGCAATTATACTCCAATTTTGCCAAGAAAAGACCTACACAGTGATAAGAGAATAGACTCTGTATGATTTCAATACCTTTAGACCATGAAATTTTTGCACCTTGTTTTATGTCCCTGGATATGTTCCAGTGTCTCCTAGTTTACAGTTTATGGGAATGTGAATAGAATTTGTATGCTACTGTTGTGTGAAAATTGTATAAATCTTAATTATGCTTAATTGGTTCATAGTGCTTTCCAGGTCTACATATCCTTCTACTTCTCTGTCCTTCCTGTAAGTCACTCAGTTGTCCTAATCTTTGTAACCCCATGGGCTGTAGTCCACCAGGCTTTTCTGTCTGTGGAATTCTCCAGGCAAGAATACTGGGGTGCATTGCCATTTCCTTCTCCAGGGGATTTTCCTGACCCAGGGATCGAACTTGAGTCTCGTGCATTGCAGGGTTCTCCTGCACTGTGGGCAGATTCATTACCATCTGAGCCACCTTCTCTGTATATTCATTCTATTAACTTTTGAGTGATTGATATTGAAACTCCAATTAGAAATCTTAATTTATCTACTTAAAAAATATTTGTAATACATAGTGGGATTATATGTAATCTTGTTCGATATTTTCCAAGGCTTCTGTAAATGTGTTATTGAAAGTGTTAGTTGTTCAGTTGTGTCTGACTTTTTGCAACCCCATGGACTGTAGCCTGCCAGGCTCCTCTGTCCATGGAATTCTCTGGGTAAGAATACTGGAGTGGGTTGCCATTCCTTTCTCCAGGGGATCTTCCAGACCCAAGGATCAAACCTGGGTCTCCTGCATTGCAGGCAGATTCTTTACCATTATACTTTCATAATTAAAAAAAAAACTTTTAAAACAACAATAACTAAAAAAAAAAAGAAAAGGCCTAAATGTAAGACCTGAAACCATAAAACTTCTAGAAGAGAACACAGGCAGAACAGTCTTTGACGTAAATCATAGCAATTTTTTTTGGATCTGTCTCCTTGGGCAAAACAAAAGCAAAATTAAACAAATGGCACACAATTAAACTTAAAATCTTTTGCACAGCAAAGAAAACCATCAACAAAATGAAAAAAACAATCCACAGAATGGGAGAAAATATTTGTAAATGATGTGACCAACAAAGAGTTAATATCCATAACATACAAACAGCTCATACACCTCAACATTAAAAAAAAAGGCAATCAAAAAGTGGGCAAAAGACATGAATAGATATTTTTCCAAAGAAGACATACAGATGGCTAATGAGCACATGAAGAGATGCTCAACATCACTAATTGTTAGAGAAATGCCAACCGAAACAATAATGAGATATCACCTCACATCTGTCAGAATGGCTTGTCATCAAAAAGTCTACAAATTAAAAAAAAGTCTACACATACTAAATGTTGGAGAGGATGTAGAGAAAAGGGTGCCCTGGTACACTGTTGGTGGGAATGCAAACTGGTGCAATCACTATGGAAAACAGTATGGACATTTTCTCAAACTTGGAACTTCCCTGTGACCCAGCAATTTCATTCCTGGGTATATATCCAGAAAAAGACAAAAACATTAATTCAAAAAGATACATGCACCCCAATATAGTAGCAGTACTACTTATAACAGCCAAGACGGGGAAGCAATTCAAGTGCCCACAGCAGATGAATGAAGAACGATGTCACACACACAGACAATGGAATAGTATTCAGCCATAAAAAGAACGAAATCCTGGCATTTGCAGCAAGCAATGTGGATGGACTTGGAGAATATTATGCTTAGTGAAATAAGTCAGATAAAGACAAATGCAGTATATCACAGTATATGAAATCTATAAAATAATACAAATGAATGCTTATGCAAAACAGAAATAGACTCACAAATATAGAAAACAGACTAGTGGTTACCAAACGGAAGAGGGAAGCGGAGGAGGGACAAATTAGGGGTATGGAATTAACAGACACAAATTACTATGTATAAAATAGATAAGCAACAAGGATCTATGGTATACTACAGGGAATTATAGTCATTATCCTGTAACAGCTTTTAATAGAGTATAATCTACAAAAATACCAAATCACTATGCGGTAAACCTAAAACTAGTATAATGTTGTAAATCAACTATACTTCAATTTTAAAAAAGTAATTGATAATACTCTGCAGAAAATACACACGGTTAAGGCGATAGACGTGAAAGGGAGTATAGTTTGAAGACTTCCCTGAGGAGGTATTTGAACTGAGATCCAAAATGTACGAATGAGCAAACCGCGCAGAAGCAAAGCACCCGTGCACAGCAAACAGAGCACAGTTTCAGAAACAGAAATGAGTTTGGTGTGTTCCAGACTCTGCAAGGCAGCACGGCGGGGGGAACAGAGTGAGTGATGGAGAGAGGAGACGGAAAGCCAAGTAGATGCCAGGTCATGTAGGGTCTTGAAGACCGTGGGGAAGGAGACTGGATTTTCTTTCTTTTTTTTCTTAATTTACTTGACTGCAGTGGGTCTTAGTTGCCGCATGCAGCCTCTTTCATTGAGGCATATGGACTCGAGCTGTGGTAAGCGGTCTCCAAAGCATGCGGGCTTAATTGCCCTGTGGCATGTGGAATCTTAGTTCCCGAAAGTGAAAGTTGCTCAGTCGTGTCCAGCTCCTTGTGACCCCATGGACTATATAGTCCATGGAATTCTCCAGGCCAGAATACTGGAGTGGGTAGCCTTTCCCTTCTCCAGGGGATCTTCCCAACCCAGGGATCGAAGCCAGGTCTCCCACATTGCAGTCAGATTCTTTACCAGCTGAAGTACAAGAGAAGCCCAAGAATACTGGAGTAGGTAGCCTATCCCTTCTCCAGTGGATCTTCCCAACCCAGGAATTGAACTGGGGTCTCCTGCATTGCATGTGGATTTTTTACCAACTGAGCTTCCCTGTCCAGGGATCAAACCCATTTTCCCTGCATTGGAAGGAAGATTCTTAACCACTGGACCACCAGTGAAGTCCTTGGGTTTTATTTTTACTGTGAAAGGAATTTTTTGGGAGGTTTTGAACAAGGGAATCGTGTGGTCTGGTTTATGAGCTTTAAAAGCCCATTGGGGCTACTGTAAGAATTCATAGTCTGTTGGGAATTCCCTGGTGGTCCAGTGGTTAGGACTCAGCGCTTTCACTGCCAGGGATCCAAGTTCAATTCCTGGTCAGGAAACTAAGATCCCACAAGCCCATGAGGTTTGGCCAAAAGCAAACAAACAAACAAAATGAAAAGAATTCATAGTCTGTAATGAGGAGGGGCACACATGGGGCAGGCCAGCCAGAAGAGAGGCCCCTTAAAGGTGAAAGATGATACCGTCTCGGAAGAGGATGGTAGCAGTGTAATTGAAGAGAAGTGAATAGTTTGAAGATAGGTTATGATGACAGAGCCAAATATCTTCCATATGGGTTGATTGGTGTGGGATGTCAGGTAATGAGAAATTAGGAAAAACATCTAGCACTTTGGATTAAATATCTGGGTGGATGATGGAAAGATATTGGAGGGACTGGGGTGAGAGGGGACAGGTTTAGTAAGGGAAATCAAGAATTCTAATTTGGATATGTAAACTGTGGGGTCCTTCTTAGATAACCAAGTGGAGGTGATGAGCAGGGAGACGAGGAGCGCATTATAAGGCCATAGCTGGTATTTACCAGAGAGTATTACCAGCTCCAGTATTCTTGCCTGGAGAATTCCGTGGACAGAGCCTGGTGGGCTGCTGTCCCTGGGGTCGCATAGAGTCAGACACGACTAAAATGATTTAGCATGCATGCATGCATTGGAGAGGGAAATGGCAACCCACTCCAGTATTCTTGCCTGGAGAATCCCAGGGATGGAGGAGCCTGGTGGGCTGCTGACTATGGGGTCACACAGAGTCGGACACGACTGAAATGACTTAGCAGCAGCAGCTGGTATTTACAGACATGAGACCTCAGGTAACAAAGGAAAGAATTTAAGTGGAGTGATGTTGAACTGTGGGGCATATTTACGGTAAGTGGGAAGAGGAGGAGGAACAAATGAATGGATGGAGAGGGAACAGGAGGCAGACCAAGGAGAAAGTGAATCATTGTGTCAGAAGCTGCAGAGAGGTTGAGGAAGACATGGCCACTGGGTTGGCAAACTGCTGGTTATCAGTGACCTTCACTAGAGAGCTTCCATGGGGCTGACCGGAGTGGGCATTCGTGGGGCCAAAAGTACAAGTGGAGGTCTACTCATCACAGATCTAAATATTTAAATAATATCAATGGAACAAACTGTTAAATAAAATATTATTGTATTCATTATATATTGGCAGGCAAGGTTCAGACTTAGAATTCTCCACTTCCTTGAGTTCCTTATCAGAATGAACTGGTATAAAGAGCACTTGGCCCCTGACCTGCTCCCCTTCCCCTTTTTCTTCCCTCCCTTCAGACTGAACGTCCAATTTTACCTACACTTGCTTCCCTAACCCTCCTCCCCAGCCAACAGCCATCTCTGAGGCATGGAGAAACACACACTGCACCCCTGTGATTTGGGGAACAGCCCCTCACAGGCCCTGGGAACTGGTGTGGGACCGCTGAGACAGGGTCCTAGGCATCCTGAGTGAGGTCAAGGAAGAGGCAAATCCAGGGGTTTGTGTTCCCCTTGTGGGGAGGGGCAAAGCCAAAGGGGGATCTGAGCACAGTCCTCTAAAGCAGGGGTCCCCACCAGGTACCAGTCCGTGGCCTGTTAGGAACCAGGCCGCACAGCAGGAGGTGAGTGGCGGGCAAGAGAGCCAGGTTTCATCTGTAGTTACAGCTGCTCCCCATTACTCGGATCACTGCCTGAGCTCACCTCCTGTCGGATCACCTATCTCAGCTTTCAAAAGAGAACCACATAAGATCCCTGCAGTGAGAAGGAATGGGTCCGGGACCTATTTGTGAATAAGCCAGGTGAATCAACTTTGTCTGTGCTAGAAGAGATGGCAAATGATGGTGGCCTGAAAAGCATGTCTGAGACAACTTCAAATCTCCACACATTCTGGATTAAAGTCAAGGCCTGAGATGCCATAAAAGCACTGAAAGACCTGCTTCTGTTTTCAACATCCTATCTTTGTGAAGCAGGGTTTTCCGCAGTGACAAAAACCAAAACAAAATTATAAAGTAGACTGGACATAAGCAACACACTTTGGGTGTCACTGTCTCCCATTACCCCCAGAAGGGACTGTCTAGTTGCCGGAAAACAAGCTCAGGGATCCCATGGATTCTGCATTATGGTGAGGTGTATAATTATCTCATTACATATCACAATATAATAATAATAAAAATAAAGTGCACAATAAATGTAATGCACTTGAATCATCCTGAAACCATCCCCCACCCCCGTCTGTGAAAAAACCGTCTTCCACAAAACCAGTCTCTGGCGCCAAAAGAGCTGGGGACCACTGCTATAAAGCATGAGGCTTGGGGGCAGTATTAGAGTAGGTTAAAAAGAGAATGGGGGCTTCCCAGGTGGCGCCAGTGGTAAAGAACCCTGCCTGTCAATACAAGAGATGCGAGAGATGAGAATTCAACTCCGGGGTCAGGCAGATCCCCTGGAGAAGGGAATGGCATCCCACTCCGATATTCTTGCCTGGAGAATCCCATGGACAGGGGAGCCTAGCAGGCTACAGTCCATAGGGTTGCCAAGAATCAGACATGACTGAGCACACACAAAGAGAGAATGGAGAATATGGAGTAAAGTGGTGAGAAAACAGTGTGGACAGGCCTTTGAAGGAACTTTTCCATAATGGGGTAGCAGCTGGAAGGAAAGGAAAAGCCTAAAGACAGCACTCTGGCGTGCTGATGGAAAGGATGCTGCTGCTGCTGCTCCTCCTAAGTCGCTTCAGTCGTGTCCGACCCTGTGCGACCCCCTAAACAGCAGTCCACTAGGCTCCCCCGTCCCTGGGATTCTCCAGGCAAGAATACTGGAGTGGGTTGCCATTTCCTTCTCCAATGCATGAAAGTGAAAAGTGAAAGTGAAGTTGCTCAGTGGTGTCCAACTCTTAGCGACCCTATGGACTGCACCCTACCAGGTTCCTCCGTCCATGGGATTTTCCAGGCAAGAGTACTGGAGTGGGTTGCCATTGCCTTCTCCATGGAAAGGATGAGTAGAAGGAAAAGCTGACAAGGAAGAGAATGGGGATAATATTGGATGCGGAGTCCTTGAGCAGGTGAGGGGGACGGGATCCAAGGCTTGGTGGAGAGATTGGCACAAACAGTTCTTCCACTATTAGACAAGGGAGAGCAGCTTAAAAGGGCACAGATGTAGACAAGCTGGCAAATCTGGCAGTGGGAAGAAAATAAAATCATTCTTTTCTAATTGCTCCCAATATTTACAATTACAGAGTGAATGAGATCATCCACGGAGAGCAGGGAGAGACAAATTGTGAAAAGTTATCTGAGACACTTGAAAAAATAGTTAAGATGGTCAATTTTATGTTAGATGTAATTTGCCATAATTAAAAATAATAATAGTTTGAGGAAATTCCCTAGTAGCCTAGCGGTTAGGATTCTGGGCTTTCACTGCTGCGGTTCAGACTCTGGTTGGGGAACTGAGATCCCACAAGCCACACGGTGCAGCCAAAAAAATAAATAATAAAGAAATAATTTTTAAAAGGTGAAAAAAGGCTAATAAATAACCACCCTGCCCTTAAGGAAAAAAAAAAGCTACTTGAGAATACAGGAGAGTAAATATATTGGGGAAATTTAATATTAGAAGCAGTACCAGGGACTTACTGGAGATTTGTGGACATAAATTTAAA
The DNA here is from genome assembly GCF_029378745.1 of Bos indicus. Taxonomy (NCBI): domain Eukaryota; kingdom Metazoa; phylum Chordata; class Mammalia; order Artiodactyla; family Bovidae; genus Bos; species Bos indicus. Next base: position 23,344,658 of record NC_091784.1, on the reverse strand, counting down.
GCAAAACCAATAAGCTTAATCGTGCATGTTTTTCCTCTGCTGCCTTCAGTTGCCAGGCTACAAACAGGTGAAGTAGGCAGAATGTTAGCTTAAGAGAATTTGATTGATTTAAGAAGATTTGTGACTTTAATTAAAAATATTTAAGAGAATTTGATTGACTCAGACTAAAACTGAATGTTAAAAAACTTCTGGATTAGTAAATAACTTCAGATTTATTAGGTCTGTAAACAGTGTTTCAGCGCTTAGCAATTTTATTTATTCCATTTATAAGTCTGCCTTGTCAGATGTTTGAAGCACTGAAGAGAATCAAATCTGTAATTGTGGTTAAAATGCCAAAGCTACGGAAATGTTATTAATCAAGTTTGTAAATGATGTTAAATATTTAGGAACATTTACTATGTCAAATTTACATGCTAATTTAGCATTGATATAAGAACAAATGAAAATTAGTCATTAACTTAAGATAAAGCTAGACTTATAAATACAACATTATCTGTGAGTCATATGTTAAAGGCTTAGGGAAAATTGGGTTTCTAGATTTACAAATTTAGCAAGTTGTAAAAGCAAAAGTCACTTAGTCATGTCCAAGTCTTTGCAACGCCATGTACTATGCAGTCCATGGAATTCTCCAGGCCAGAACACTGGAGAGGGTAGCCATTCTTTTCTCCAGGGGATCTTCCCAACCCAGGGATCGAACCCAGGTCTCCCACATTGTAGGAGGATTCTTCACCAAACTGAGCCATGAGGGAAGCCCTTAGCAAGCTGAGCATTAGTTAATATAGAAGTAACTGGACTTCCCTGGCGGTGCAGTGGTTAAGAATCTGTCTGCCACTACAGTGGACATGGGTTTCATCTCTGCTCCAAGAAGATTCCATATGCCATGGAGCAACTAAGCCTGATGCCACAATCACAGAGCCTGTGTGCCTAGAGCCTGTGCTCTGCAACAAGAGAAGTCACTGCAATGAGAAGCCCGAGTACCCTGACAAAGAGTAGCCCCTACTCGCTGCAACTAGAGAAAGCCTGCATGTAGCAAGGAAGATCCAGCACAGCCAAAAAAAAAAAAAAATATATATATATATACATATAAGTAACTGTAGCATACTCCTGTATGCATTAAGGCCCAAATGTAGTGCTAAAAATACAGCTACTCCCTATAAGATGCCATCTTATGCCAGTTGCACTATTTTATTTTCTCAGCACAGATATCTACTTCCTGTGCTCCCAAATTCCACTAAAATGACAGAAAAATATTATTGATATATACAAAATTATTCATATATACAAAATTATGTATACTTAATATGTATTATTTATGTATAAAATATTTATATAGTCTGGAAAATTTTGCATATATAATTGCCAAAAACCAAGAAAGAGTCCTATTATTAAATCAAAAATGATGAAGAAGGGACTTCCCTGGTGGTCCAGTGGCTAAGACTCCACATTCCCAATGCAGGAGCTGGGGTTTGATCCCTGGTTGGGGAACTAGAGCCTACATGCTGTAATTAAGAGTTTGCATGCCACAACTAAAGATCCCCTATGCTGCAAATATGACCTGGAGCAGTCAAATAAATATTTTTTACAAAGAAAGAAATGATGAAGAATTCCTGTAAGACTCTATAAAGTTTGCAATCAAGGGCAAGACTAGGGTAGAGAAAACTTGACACTAAACACTGCTGAGGAAAAGCAGCTCTTCCCAAGGAAGCCAGGGGGAAATCCAAGATTAGAATAAGCAAATATGAAGAGAGAGAGAGGCCCCCCTACGGTTGTTAAGGTAATTAAGTACCAGGCTGCATTTGGCCTGGCTGGATCAGACACTGCCCTCTAGTTGACAGCTCCAGGCAGAGAAAGTTCCCAGGATAAAGACCCCAGGACTACTTTCTGAACAAAGGAATAAATAACTTTCCTAGAGAAGGCTCTGAACTTGAGGGCTGGCCTGGATCGGGAAGCAGAGCCCTTCTTAAAGGGCTTCCAAAACAATAGGAACCGAGGTCGGGGAGGAAGAGGAAAGGCTATTCCTGGTGCCTGGCCCTGTCATAGCTACCTAGCTAGCTCTCCAAGGTAGGACACTTCTGAATAATTCCAGGAGCCGCAGAAGGCGAGCAGTGCCCCCAAGAATACACAATGCCTACTAAGAAGGAGAGAATACCTGTCCTCTTCGAACATAAATGTACTATCTAGTCAGGCAGTACAGTTACCCCATCCCTTAAAATCTCAGAAACCAGCTCCTGGAATAAGAACAGAGGTTCTTATTTGGAAGCTCCAGCTTCCAACACTGCAAATTCTAGGGAAAGGAGTGGTGGATACAAGAAACATGCCGTCTAAAAACACTGAGGACTTCCCTGGCGGTTCAATGGTTAAGACTTCACCTTCTAATGCAGACGGCATGGGTTTGATCCCTAGTCAAGGAACTAGATCCCACATGCCATGTGGTACAGCCAAATTAAAAGAAAATAAAAATAAAAACACTAGGAAAATATGTCTATATCTAAATAAATGTAGACATGTGTACTGTGAGAAAAATTAAGACCTGAAACTAGAATTTCATAAGACTTCAACATTGGAGTGAGGGCAGGAAGGAGTTTGAAAGCAGGTTATGGCTTGAATTGCTCCAGGGATGCTGAAGAAACAGAGTGAGCCTAGGTACCGAGAGAAGATATCTGGCAGGAGATTTAAGATGAACTGAAATGGGGCACGCAGGAGGCTCTGGGGTACCAGTAATATTTCATTTCTCAAGGTAAAATTGTGTTTTGCTTGCTTTATGTTTTTTTCCTGAGTGTCTTATATTTCTGTACATATGGTATTTTATAATAAAACATTAAAAAAAAATCAAGAGTGACTGCTAGATGTGGAATTCTCAAACCTGACTACATATACAACATGGGAAAGTTTTAAAAATACCAAAGGCCACTAAATGGCCATCAACAGAGGAATGGATAAAGAAGATGTGGGACATGTACACAAGAGAATATTCAGTTCAGTTCAGTTCAGTCACTTAGTTGTGTCCAACTCTTTGTGACCCCATGAATCGCAGCACGCCAGGCCTCCCTGTTCACCAACTCCCGTAGTTCACTCAAACTCATGTCCATCAAGTCGGTGATGCCATCCAGTCATCTCATCCTCTGTCATCCCCTTCTCCTCCTGCCACCAATCCCTCCCAGCATCAGGGTCTTTTCAAATGAGTCAACTCTTCGCATGAGGTGGCCAAAGTATTGGAGTTTCAGCCTCAGCATCAGTCCTTCCAATGAACACCCAGGACTGATTTCCTTTAGAATGGATTGGTTGGATCTCCTTGCAGTTCAAGGGACTCTCAAGAGTCTTCTCCAACACCACAGTTCAAAAGCATCAATTCTTCGGAACTCAGCTTTCTTCACAGTCCAACTCTCACATCCATACATGACCACTGGAAAAACCATAGCTTTGACTAGATGGACATTTGTTGGCAAAGTAATGTCTCTGCTTTTGAATATGCTATCTAGGTTGGTCATAACTTTCCTTCCAAGGAGTAAGCATCTTTTAATTTCATGGTTGCAATCACCATCTGCAGTGATTTTGGAGCCCCCCAAAATAAAGTCTGACACTGTTTCCACTGTTTCCCCATCTACTTCCCATGAAGTGATGGGATCAGATGCCATGCTCTTCATTTTCTGAATGTTGAGCTTTAAGCCAACCTTTTCGCTCTCCTCTTTCACTTTCATCAAGAGGCTCTTTACTCAGCCATAAAAAGGAATGAAACTGGGTCATTTGTAGAGATGTGGATGGACCTAGAGACTGTCATACAGAATGAAATAAGTCAGAGAAAAATGTATCACATATTAATACATATATGTGGAATCTAGAAAAATGGTATAGATGATCTTATTTGCAAAGTAGAAATAGAGACACAGGCATAGAGAACAAACATGGATACCAAGGGGAAAGGGGCCGTGAGATGAATTGGGAGACTGCTGCTGCTGCTAAGTCGCTTCAGTTATGTCCGACTCTGTGTGACCCCATAGACGGCAGCCCACCAGGCTCCCCTGTCCCTGGGAATCTCCAGGCAAGAACACTGGAGTGAGCTGCCATTTCCTTCTCCAATGCATGAAAGTGAAAAGTGAAAGTGAAGTCGCTCAGTGGTGTCCAACTCTTAGTGACCCCATGAGCTGCAGCCTACCAGGCTCCTCCATCCATGGGATTTTCCAGGCAGGAGTACTGGAGTGGGGTGCCATTGCCTTCTCCGGAATTGGGAGACTGGGATTGATGTATATACACTATTGATACTGTGTATAAAAGAGATAACTAATGAGAACCTACTATATAGCACAGGGAACTCTACTCAATGCTCTGTAGTGACCTAAATGGGAAAGAAATAAAAAAAGAGAGAGATAGGTACATGTACAGCTGATACACTTTGCTGTACAGTAGAAACTAGCACAACATTGTAAAGCAACTATACTCCAATACAAATTAATTAAAAAAATGCTAATGGCCAGAGCACACCGCAGACCAAATGAATTAGAATCTGTGGGTGGGGTCAGACTTATGTATCTGAGAACCACTGTATTAAAAGAATAAAAATAAAGAAATTAAATAGGAGGAAACAGTAATAATAATCAAGGTCAATGGGTTAAATTCCATAAGTAAGAGACGGAATTCAGCAAGATCACCAAGATTGATTTTCTTCATTCTCATGTTCCTCTCACTGTATTCGCTCTGTTCTCAAAATCCTTGTGGCTATAAGACTATCGTAGAAATGTTACCGTTATATCCCTTTAGGTTTACATTAGGAGGGAAAGAACCCCTGACTTTCTGCCAGAAGTCTCAGCAAAGCTTTCATGGCATCTCTTTTTTATTTTCCTACTCTGATCATGCGATCAACCCTGAGGTAATCACTATCACCAGGACACTTTGGTTAGCCAGGCCTCTTTCACAGGTATAGACTCTCCTGCCCCTAATTCACGTGGAATCAGTATTACCAGAAATACATAGGATTAGAGTGGTGGGGGAAGGTGAAGCCTCAAGCAAAACCCAGAAGCTGTTAGCAGAAGTAGAGTGAATGAAGTTGAGCAACCAAAGAGAAAAAAAAAATTCCATAAGGGAAATATATAGATTTGAGGCAAGAGAAAACAATAAAGACTAAACCAAAGTAGGGAGGTTCAAAGTGGAAGTTAAGAGATGGAAGCTGGTTGAAAAAAATATCTTGCCCTGCAGAAACAGTTGTCTATAGCCTTGACTGAGGCCAGAGGAGAAGCTATTAAGGATAGTGGACAAGCTGAGTCAGTCTCCATAGCTACCAGTCCATCCTGTATCCCCAAATATGTACCTGCAGCTCAGATTTCTCTCTCCACATTTAAATACACACCTGCCTTCTGGACAACTATCCTGCATATCTCAGAGGCAGTTCAAATTCATCATGTCCATCACTTAGTGGCACAGATGGTAAAGAATTCTCCTGCAATGTGGGAGACCTGAGTTTGATCCCTGGGTCGGGAAGATCCCCTGGAGGAGGACGATCCAATCCCATATTCTTGCCTGGAAAATCCCCATGGACAGAGGAGCCTGGTGGGCTATAGGTCGCGAAAAGAAGGACATGACTGAGTGACTAAGCACAGCATAGCACAGCACTTAATTATCAAAACATGGCAAATCACTTCCTCTTAAATCCACCCTCCTTTTTCTGTCAATAACCTCAGGCTCTAAACTAGAAAACTGGAATCATCTTTCATCTCCTTCCTCTCTCACCTTCATGTCTCACCTTTCTCTAAGAACGGTTTCTATCTCCGTGCCATCTCTCAGAGCCACTCCTGATTCTTCATCAGGACTTAACACAATTGTGATTTAATCGTTGGGTAATTTGTTTGAATAGTGGTCACTTCCACGAGGCTGGACTCGGGACGATAGACCCCCATTGCAATCTTTCCATTCTTGTATCCTCCAGTACAAGCTCTGTTCAGTAGGTTCCTGAATGTTTGTAGAAAGAATAAAGTCGGCCAGTATCAAGGTTTTGGGGGAACACAGGTACCTTCATTTGTTTACTTATTTTAATTAATTGATTTATGGCTGAGCTAGGTCTTTGTTGCTGCATTTGGCTTTCCCTAGTTGCAGTGAGCAGGGGCTACTCTCCAGTTACAGAGCATAGGCTTCCCATTGCAGTGGCTTCTCTTAGTGAACACAGGCTCTATGCATGCAGGCTTTAGTAGCTGTGGTATGCAAGCTTAGTAACTGTGGCGCCCAAGCTTAGGTGCTCCGCAGCGTGTTGGATCTTCCTGGACCAGGATCAAACCGAGTCCCCTGCGTTGGCAGGTGGATTCCTAACCACTGGACCATCAGGGAAGTCCCCAGTATGGAATTTTATGTGCCATCTTCCAAACTCAACACTATTTTCCTGAATAATCTGAAAATGCAGATCTGATTATATTTTCCCCTCTATTTAAAATCTCTTTCAGTGATCTCCACCCCCTCCCATTCCCTAAAGGAAAGGAGTGTTTCGTAAATTTTCAGTGCCTAATAACCTCTTATTAGCTGCATGGAGCATATGAAAACCTCCAATTTTAGGTAAACATTCACAAAAGTTTTAAATAATAAAATTAATATATAACTTAAAATTAATAGTATTCAAGTATTCCCTGTTATCAAACCTATTTATCTCCTGACCTTGAGTTTGGAAATCAAGTTCATATAGCAAGGGATACATACACTTGGTACCTGAATTTTGGATAACAGGTAGCAAGCGTTTAGATGGTGCCGTATACCAGGCTTACTAAAAAGAACTATTCAAAGGTACTCAGATCCAGAGTTTGGATAGAAAGTTGAAATAGCAAGGTAGAATGGTGAGGAATAACAAATCAGCAAAAAGGATACTATTATTTGCAATCAATCTTTAGAGTACATAATATGCACATGTATATGTGTATCTGGATTAATGACAGATTCCATTTCTCTTGCTCTGCTAAATTAGAAAGCAAAACTACAAATGTATACATGCTCAGTCGCTCAGTCATAGTCAACTCTTTGAGACCCCATGCACTGTACCCTGCCAGGCTCCTCTGTCCATGGGTTTTCCCAGGCAAGAATACCGGAGTGGATTGCCATTTCCTACTGCAGGGGATCTCCCTGACCCAGGGATTGAACCTGCATTGCCTGCATTGACAGGCCGATTCTTTACCACTAGTGCCAGCTGGGAAGCCCGTAACTGAGAATGATGGGCAGCAAATGCTCGGTGGCCCTACATACTGTGCTGTGTATATTTGGATGGGGACATATACCTAGAAACAGTGGTGAAGTCTCTCACTGAAGGCCAGTTTTACAAGCAGTTAAGTCAAAGGCTGTATGGTTGGATTTCTAAAAATATTTATTATTTTTTGCTGTGCTGGGTCTTCTCTGCTGCACATGGGCTTTCTCTCGCTGTGGGGAGGAGGGGCTACTCTCTAGTTGCCGTGCATGGCCTTCTCATTGCCATGGCTTTTCTCGTAGCGGGGGGAGCATGGACTCTAGGTTGCAGGTTTTAGTAGTTGCGGCATGTGGGCTCCAGAACTCGAGCTCATTAGCTGTGGGGCACCAGCCTAGTTGCCCCTTGTGCCCCTAGTTGCCCTAGTTGGCATGTGGGATCTTCTCCGCCCAGGGATCAAACCCATGTCCCCTGCCTTGGCAGGCAGATTCTCAACCACTGGACCACCAGGGATGTCCTTGGATGTTTTAACTTGGACGACAGATACAAATGCATTTCTAAAGTTTTCTGTTTGGGTTCAGCTCAGGAAAGAATTTCTCCATGTTTTCTGGCACACTAAATGGTTTTTAAACATGCCCAGTGTCACTGATGTCTTTCTCCAGAAAATGGAAAAAAATCAAGTGTTAGGGAAGACTCATTGTTGGCTGACAAAGCCTCTTGCATCACAGTTCAATTTCCTGATATGTTATCTTCTGCACTTAATATCTGATGAGGTTGAAATGAGAGGTTTGAGATTTTCAACCTATTGCCCATGGCATGTTGACACCCACTGGAAACCTTTGAGATAACATTTCCTCACCAGTAATGACAAGGATGATTTCTGGTTTCTGGTTTTTCCTGGCATTATTAGCGTTATAAAGAAATTTTATCTCCTCCCTCGTTTCCGTTTTTCACATGAGTACGTTCCCCCTGGATAGCCAGCACATTTTAGGGTAGAAAAACAGTTTTAGTCCAAGCCACCCATTTCTTCGCAAGACACATGGAAAAGACATATGCTCTGTCGTGGAGATTTGATGGTGCTAACAATTTTCGTTCCTTCTTCACCACTTAGCAAAGATCACCATTCTTAACTGTTCTTAGTAAATAAGACAATGTGCAATCTTAGCACTCGGATACAGCTGGTTTTGAGTAGTCGAGGGAGGTACAAGGCAAAAGCGGCCCTAATTCTTCATCCTTTTGTCATAGTGTGGTAGCACCGTCCCCCTCTACTTCTGGGTTGGCCATAGGAGTTGCTGTGACCCAATGTGCATACGTGCGTGCTTCCTAAGTTGCTTCAGTCATGTCGACTCTGTGCAACCCTATGGATGGCAGCCTACCAGGCTCCTCTGTCCATGGGATTCCCCAGACAAGAATACCGGAGTGGGTTACTGTGCCCTCCTCCAGGGGATCTTCCCGACCCAGGGATCGAATCTGAGTCTTTTATGTCTACCTGCATGGACAGGTGGTCTCTTTACCTCTAGTGCCCCCTGGGAAGCACGCAGTGGTTCCACTCATGCAGTGAGTCCACCACTCATGCAGTGGACAGCAGCAAATGTGACAAGGCAGAGACCTGAGAAGTGCCTGCGTGTTTGGGCTTGCCTGTCCTTCCTCCTGTCTCTTTGCCACATGCACATGCTTGGGCCAGCCTGCTAAAGGATGAAATGGACAGAGTATAGCTACCCCTGTTGTCCCAGCCAAGTCTAACCCAGACTAGCCACACTGCTACTCAGACAGAGGGAAGAACCCAGCTGAGGGCAGCAGAGATGCCTACATGATGACCCACAGCTAGGACTGGCTTCATGGTTCTTGGCCTTTGCAGTCACACAGGGTCCTACGGTAAGAAAGATCCCATGCTTGGTTTAATGTTCTGTTGTCATTACTTTAAAATTCTTCATAATGTCTAAATAAGGGGCCCAGCATTTTGCTCTGAGCTCCACAAAATACACAGCTGGTCCTGCTCACATCTTGTCACTGACACCAGGGTAAGCCTAGCTGAGATGAGAAGAACCACTCCACTGGCCGACAGACTCATGAGATTAATAAATTCCTATTATTTAAGCGGTGAGGTTTTGAAGTGGCTGTACATTTTTGTAGCAATAGATACGGGAACTTCCTTGGTGCTCCAGTGTTAAGAATCTGCCTTCCAATGCAGGGGGCGTGGGTCCCAACATGGTTGGGGAAGTAGGATCCAACCTGCCCCATGGTCAATTAAACCTGTAAGCCACAACTACCGAGTCTGCCTGCCACAACTAGGACCCATTTAGTTCAATTCAGCCGCTTAGTCGTGTCCGACTGTTTGCGACCCCATGGACTGCAGCGTGCCAGGCTTCCGTGTCCATTACCAACTCCCGAAGCTTGCTCAAATTCATGTCCATCAAGTCGGTGATGCCATCCAACCATCTCATCCTCTGAGATGAGAGGCAGCCAAAAAATAAATAAATATTAAAAAAAAAAAGTTGATACTGACATACCAAACCTTTTTGCTGGACACATGCCTGGTCCTTCATCAGCATACCCTCAAACACACTTCTAATCTGCATCATATCTCACAAAAATATTAGATGAAATGATAATGAGAATTCAAAATTATAAGGTATGTCTTTCTCTTTCATATGGGTACCACAGAGATGCAAAGAGCTGGTTTATTCTATTCCCACTAATGGTTTTGTTGTTGTTGCTGTTCAGTCATTAAGTCATGTCCAACTTTTTCCAACCCCATGGACTGCAGCATGCTAGATTCCTCAGTCCTCCACTGTCTCCTGGAGTTTGCTCAAACTCATGTCCATTGAGTTGGTGATGCTATCTAACCATCTCATCCTCATCCCTTTTCCTTTGGCTTTCAGTCTTTCCCAGCATCAAGGTCTTTTCCAATGAGTCAGCTCTTCCCATCAGGTGACCAAAGTATGGGAGCTTCAGCCTCAGCATCAGTCCTTCAGTGAATATTCAGGGTTGATTTCCTTTAGGATTGACCTGTTTGATCTCCTTGTAGTCCAGGGGACTCTTCAGAGTCTCCAGCACCACAATTCAAAAGCATCAATTCTTGGGTGCTCAGCCTTCTTTATGGTTCAACTCTCACAACCATACGTGATTACTGGAAAAACCATAGCTCCGATTATATGGCCCTTTGTAGGCAAAGTGATGTCTCCGCTTTTTAAGACGTTGTTTAGGTTTGTCATAGTCTTCCTTCCAAGGAGCAAGCATCTTTTAATTTCACAGCTGCAGTCACTGTCCTCAGTGATCTCAGAGCCCAAGAAAAGGAAACCTGCCACTGCTTCCATTTTTTTCCCTTCTATTTTCCATGAAGTGATAGGATTGGATGGCATGATCTTAATTTTTGTAATGTTGAGTTTTGAGCCACCTTTTTCACTCTCTTTTTGCCCTCATCAAGAGACTCTTTAGTTTCTCTTCACTTTCTGCGATTAGAGTGGTATCATCTGCATCATTTGAGACGTTGATACTTCTCCCAGCAATCTTGATTCCAGCTTGTGATTCATCCAGCCCAGCATTTCTGCATGACTGAGCAACTAACACACACACACACACTCTGCATAGAAGTTAAATAAGCAGGGTGACAATATACAGCCATGTTGTACTCCTCTCCCAATTTTGAACCAGCCAGTTGTTTCATGTCTGGTTCTAACTGTTGCTTCTTGACCCACATATAGGTTTTTCAGGAGACAAGTAAAGTGGTCTGATAGTCCCATCTCTTTAAGAATTTACCATGGTTTGTTCTGACCCACAGTCAAAGGCTTTAGCATAGTCAATGAAGCACAAGTAGATGTTTTTCTGGAATTCCCTTGCTTTCTCCATGATCCAACAAATGTTGGCAATTTGACCTCTGATTCCTCTGCCTTTTCGAAACTCAGCTTGTACAACTGGAAGTTCTCGATTCAAGTACTGCTGAAGCCTGGCTTGAAGGATTTTGAGCATAACTTTGCTAAGCATGTGAAATGAGCACAACTGTGTGTTAGTTTGAACATTCTTTGGTACTGCTCTTCTTTGGGACTGGAGTGAAAACTGACCTTTTCCAGTCCTGTGGTCATTGCTGAGTTTTCAAGTTTGCTGACATTGAGTGAAGCACTTTAACAGCATCATCTTTTAGTATTTAAAGTAGCTCAGCTGGAATTCCATCACCTCCACTAGCTTTTTTTATAGTGATGCTTCCTAAGGCCCATTTGACTTCACACTTCAGGATGACCGGCTCTAGGTAAGTGACCACATCATCGTGATTATTTGGGTCCTTAAGATCTTTCCTGTACAGTTCTTCTGTGTATTCTTGCCATCTCTTCTTAATCTCTTCTCCTTCTGTTAGGTCCTCATCATTTTTGTCCTTTATTGTGCCCATTCTTGCATGAAACGTTCCCTTGATATCTCTAATTTTCTTGAAGAGATCTCTAGTCTTTCCCATTCTTATGCTTCCCTGTATTTCTTTGCGTTGTTCATTTAAGAAGGCCTTCTTATCTCTCCTTGCTATTCTCTGGAACTCTGCATTCAGTTAAGTATATCTTTCCCTTTCTGTGGTTTTACTCAACTATAAAACAAAATATAGTTTTGTTTTATAGTTTTACTTAACTATAAAGCAAAATAAATTACTCAACTATTAAAAAAAAATTTAAAAAGACCCTGATGCTGGGAAAGATTGAAGGCAGGAAGAGAAGGGGATGACAGAGGATGAGACGGTTGGATGGCATCACCGAGTTAATGGACATGAGTTTGAGTAAGCTCCAGGAGTTGGCGATGGACAGGGAAGCCTGGCATGCTGCAGTCCATGGGGCCGCAAAGAGTCAGACATGACTGAGGGGCTGAACTGAACTGAAAACAAAATCTGGCTGTCATCATTACAATAAGAAGAGCTCCACATCTTTGTGTGTCATTTGCACTATGCAGCATCCTGTCCTGACATTAGGTTTGCCCAGGACTGCTTTGGCTTCCTCTCCCAGCATTTTATTTGTCCCGAGTTTGAGGCCAGTTTTATAAACGTGTTGGCCCTAGCATGGCTTGCATCTGTGGATGCTACTGTTCTGGCCTCTTCGCATTTAGAAATAAAACACATCAATTTCATACCAGAAAATATTATTTTGTGCCTGCTTCAGGAAAAACTACTGGCTGACCCACAGGCAAGCATGCTCAGTTGTGTCCGACTCTTTGTGACCCCATGGACTGTAGCCCACCAGGCTCCTCTGTCCATGGAATTTTCCAGGCAAGAATACTGGAGTGGGGTGCCATTTCCTTCTCCAGGTTGACCCATAAAGTTATTCTATTTTGTTTTTTCATTTGCTTATTTTTTGGTTGCGCTGCATAGCATGTGCGATCTTCATTCCCTGAACCCATGCCCCCTGCATTAAAAAAAGGAATCTTAACCACTGGGCCACCAGGGAAGTCTCCAGGTTATTCTGTTTCGGGAATGATGTAAAACCACTGAGAGCATCACTAAGCATTCTGACAGAGGTTTCTAATACAGAGTGCACACTGGAGACAAGAGGAGAACAAACCGCTGGTTCAATAAAATCCTGTTTTTAGATATTCATAGCCACCCTTCCCATTCACACTTTCCCTTTCAGCTGCTTGAGTGAATTCATCATGTTCACAGATGCTCTTGTTCCAAAAGATCCTGAAATCCTGTTCACTAATTATTCTTCTGAATTGTAGTTTTTGTACTATTTTTATCATTGCTTTTACACTTCAATGAATCACTTTTTCAGTCATTAATCTATTTTTGTTAATCAGAGTCATAACACAAGAGTAACAAGAAAAAATGCAAACTTTACACACATAAACAATAATATTCCAATGATATAACTAAAATAAATGATATCCTACTAATTTTAACTACACCTTAAGAGTCTGTCCAATTTGAGCCATCTCTACGTGTGAACCCTTATTAAGAGCATAATGGTATTTGATAATTTTTCTTCCATTTCAAATTCATAAAATTTTTAAACAGATATCTTTTCATTGCTTTTGCCACAGAAGCTGCTTGAGGACTGTTAATTTTATAGATTAATTGACCACATTTTAGAAACATTGACCTAAAAGAAAAAGCCTGTACTCTTAAACATGGTCTCTAAACCATTTCATAATCTAGTCCCTTGATTCACATAAAAGCATTATTGTTATTAGTGTGTATACCCACACACACATTGTTACTAGTGTGACAGTAACAATAGCAACCGCACGCTTCTATTGACTGAGCCCCTAAATGATACCTCGTGATCCAGTGTCATTTTAAGCATTTCAAATGGACTCTCTTATTTCAAACTCACAGTAATCCTAGGAGGTAGGTACTAGTTTGTTTTTATGAATTTACACATAGAGAATTAAGAATATTACAGAGGTACTTGCTCAAGATTGCAGAGCTAATTAGAGGCCAAGCAGGAGTCTGGTCCCAGGCTTGTCTAACTCTTAAGGACACCATATTACCTGGCCCCCACCCTGCCCCTTCAATCTGCCTTCCTGAACTCTTTCTCACAAATGCACACAGCCTCTCTATTCCCAGCGAAGATGTCTTCCATCTGTGATCTGTGTCCACCTTGTTCCTTCTGTCTAGAATGCCCTCTCTTTCTCCCCGTCACCTTCGTGAACTTTCACTCACATGCAGCACCCAATTTTAGAGTCTTCTCTGTGAAGCCTTTCCTTCCCCCGACACCCCAGATTTTTACCTTGTCTGTAATAGCAGCCTAAATTTTATTTCTCTCCATTCTCCAGACAAAGACACAAAAATGTCTAGAGCGACAGCTGAATTATTAAGAGTTATAAGATGACAGAACATAATTTACTACACTGTGCCTGACTGTTCCCTGGTCTATCATTAGTCAACTCCAGTTATTGAGTTGTGTTCAATGAATAGGCAATTCCTTACCTGGACAGAGGAGTCTGGTGGGCTACAGTCCATGGGTTCCAGAAAGAGCTGGACACGACTAACACTTACCTTAAAATATTATTCTCAGGAGGTCAGAAAACAGAGTTAATTCTTACTGTACCTATAATAGCAACTAGTTAACTTCATGAAACACAGGAAATACATTATCTATTTTGTTGTTGTTGTAGTTGTCTAGTTGCTAAGTTGTGTCTGAGTCTTTGTGATCCCACGAACTGTAGCCCGCCAGGCTCCTCTGTCCATGGAATTCTCCAGGCAAGAATACTGGAGGGGGTAGCCGTTCCCTTTGCCAGGGGATCTTCCCAACCAAGGGATCGAACCTAGGTCTCTCACATTGCAGGCAGATTCTTCAACGTCTGAGCCATGAGGGAAGCACCAAAACAATAAGTACCTTTATAATAAAAAAAAAGAAAGTGAGGTTCCTAGAGCAAATGAACCCAGCCAGGGCCTCTTGCAATGGAGATGGTCACTTTTTGAGAGTTTCCAACTCTGGAAAAATGAACGTACTCAAGAGGCTCCAAAATCAGGACTTCCCTGGGGGTCCACTGGTTAAGAATCCATCTTCCAACACAGGGGATGCAGGTTTGATCTCTGGTCAGGGAACTAAGATCCCACATGTGGTGGGGCAACTAAACTCAGATGCCAAAACTACAGAGCTCACATGTGGCAGCTGCTGAGCCCAGGTGTTCTGGAGCCTATGCCCCAAAACTAGAGAGAAGCCCACATACCACAAGGAAGAGCCCTCACACCAAATGAAAAATCCCATATGCCACGACAAGGGTCCTGCATGCCAAAAATAAATAAAATTAATTAATTAAAAGAGAGAGAGACCCCAGAATCCACCAATAGCATATATCCTTCCCTTATAAAGTTTCTGGCTGCTATGACCTGAGTCTCACAAGCTCCAATTTGGTTGTATTTGCTACTTCCCTGCAGGTATACAAGTTGCCCCTTCCTGGATACTAAAAAGCAAGGACTTGTGGGCATGTGGATTATCACCAATTTCATCAATATCCTGCACTATTACTATATGTCAGCCTTGGTTCCAGAGCTATGAGCTGGAAGAATACAAAATAGAAACTTGAAAGGAGGTGTATATACAGGACTTCTTTAAACCACTTGTCTGCATTTCTTCTAATGCCAACTTGTTTAATGCTGTCTTTTCATTAATTCAGAACAAGATCCACAGGCTGCCAGTTGTTGACCCAGAATCAAGCAACATCTTGTACACCCTCACCCACAAGTGCATTCTCATGTTCCTCAAAGTGTTTATCACTGAGCTCTTAAGCCAGAATTCATGTCTAAGTCTAATAGAAGATTAGCTTCTATGCCAGCATTGCCATGTTCTGCACTATGACCCCACTGACACGGCTCTGGGCATCTCTGTACAGGATCTGCCAGTGAACGAGGAAGGTCAGGTGGTGAACATCTATTCCACATTTGATGTTATCCGTGCTAAGTCACTTCAGTCACGTCCGACTCTTTGGGATCCTCTGGACTGTAGCCGGTCAGGCTTCTCTGTCCATGGGACTTCCCAGGCAAGAACACTAGAGTGGGTTACCATTTCCTTCTTCAGTGATGTTATCCATTAGGCAGCATAAAAGATCTACCACAACCTAGATGTGCCTGTAGTCAAAGCCCTGAAAAATCGATCACAGTACTTTAAATGTAGCTTCAAGTGCGACCTGCATGAGGCTCTGGAGACCTTTCTCAGCAGGCTAGTGACTCAGTGACTCAGAAGGGAGTCACTGACTCGTGGTGGTGGATGAGAATGATGTGATCAAGGGAACTGTATCACCATCTGTCATCCTGTAGACCCTGGTGCTCACAGGCAGAGAGAAGCTGCCCTAAGCTGGGGGATGAGGTCAGGTGGCACCAGGGGATGTGCACTGCCTGCCCAAAGCTCTGGGAACCCCAGAAGAAACCTGAAGGCTCTTCCTTGCTCAGGAGCCCCCCACCCTCCTATCCGGAAGCTGAGAAGGCATGGGGAAAGGAAGGAGAATGAATTTTTAGGTGTCCTTATCCTCACAATACTCAGAAAAACTTTTAGCCTAGCTCAGGCTAGCTCCTGTCCTCTTATTCATATCCCCCTTTCTGGGCAAACCATGAGCTCTGTGCCCCTCCAGAAATTTTTACACCTCACGAACTAGAAGAACAAACCAAGCCCAAAATTAGCAGAGAGAAAGAAATAAAAAAAGGTTGGAGTAGAAATAAATGAAATGAAGACTAGAAAGAAAAATAAAAAGGATCAACATAATTAATAGTTTTTTTAAAAATATAAAATTGACCAAGCTTTAGCTTGACTGAAAGTGAAAAGTGAAAGTGAAGTCGCTCAGTGGTGTTTGACTCTTTGTGACCCCATGGACTGTAGCCTACCAGGCTCCTCCGTCCATGGGATTTTCCAGGCAAGAATACTGGAGTGGGGTGCCATTTCCTTCTTCAGGGGATCTTCCCCACCCAGGGATCGAACCTGGGTCTCCCACATTGTAGGCAGACGCTTTACCGTCTGAGCCATCAGGGAAGTCAGGAAGCCATCAGGAATTAGCTTGACTAATTAAGAAAAAAAGAAAAGGGAACCCAAATAGCTGAAATCAGGAATGAAAGAAGAGACATTACAACAATAATTCAAAGGATCATAAGAGACTGCTGTGAGCAATTATATGTCCACAAATTGAATAATCTAAGAAAAAATGGATAAATTCCTAGAAACATCCCACCTCCCAAGGCTGAATCATTAAGAAATAGAAAATATGAACAGACCAATAACAAGTAAGGAAATTGTATCACTAATCACAAACCTCAACACAGAAAACTCCAGGACTAGATGGTTTCCCTGATGAATTCTAACAAACATTTAAAGAAGAATTAACAGCAGTCTTTCTTAAACACTTTCAAAATATTGAAGAGTACAGAATTCTTAAACTCATTTCACAAACTAGGATGACCATGATGTCAAAGCCAGATAAGGACACTACAAGAAAAGAAAACCATAGGCCAATTTCACTGATGAGTATAGATACAAAAATTCTCAACAAAATACAAACTGAATTCAACAGTGCATTAAAAGGATCATACACCATCCTCAAGTGAGGTTATGTCTGGGATGCAGACATGGTTCAACATATGCAAATCAATAAACATGACACACCACATTAATAGGATGAAGGATAACAATCATATGATCATCTCAATGGATGCAGAAAAGGGACCTGCGTGGTGGTGCAGTGGATGAGAATCCTCCTGTCAATGCAAGGGACATAGGTTCGATCCCTGATCCAGGAAGATTCCACCTGCTGTGGAGTAACATCCTATGAACCACTACTACTGAGCTTGTGTGTCAGAACTACTGAAGTCTGAGCACCTAGAGCCTGTGCTCTGCAACGAGAAGCCACTGTAATGAGAAGCCCCCTCACTGCAACAAAGAGTAGCCCCATTCATCACAACTAGAGAGGAAGCCTGCACAAAGCAATGAAGACCCAGTGCAACAAAAAATAATAAATAAATAAAAAATTTAAAAACAGATGCAGAAAAGTACCCAGCACGATTCAACATCCTTTTATGATTAAAAAAAAACTCTCAAAAAACTGGGTATACCTTAACATAATAACCTCAGATATGCAGATGAAACCATCCTATGGCAGAAAGCAAAGAGGAACTAAAGAACCTCTTGATTAAGGTGAAAGCAAAGTGAAAAAGCTGGCTTAAAACTCAACATTCAAAAAACAAAGATCATGGCATCCAGTTCCATCACTTCATGGCAATAGATGGGGAAACAATGGAAACAGTGACAGACTTTATTTTCTTGGGCTCCAAAATCACTGCAGATGGTGACTGCAGCCATGAGATTAAAAGATGCTTGCTCCTTGGAAGAAAAGCTATGACAAACCTAGACAGTACATTAAAAAAACAGAGACATTACTTTGCCAACAAAGGTCCATCTAGTCCAAGCTATGGTTTTTCCAGTAGTCATATAAGGATGTGAGAGTTGGAGCATAAGGAGGGCTGAGTGCTGAAGAATTGATGCTTTTTAGCTGTGGTGTTGGAAAAGACTCTTGGGAGTCCCTTGGACTGCAAGCAGATCAAACCAATCAATCCTAAAGGAAATCAGTCCTGAATATTCATTGGAAGGACTGATGCTGAGGCTGAAGCTCCAATACTTTGGCTACCTGATGCAAAGAACTAACTCACTGGAAAAGACCCTGATGCTGGGAAAGATTGAAGGCAGGAGGAGAAGGGGATGACAGAGGATGAGATGGTTGGATGGCATCACTGACTCTATGGACAGGAGTTTGAGCAAGCTCCGGGAGATGGTGAAGGACAGGGAAGCCTGATGTGCTGCAGTGCATAGGGTCGCAAAGAGCCGGACATGACTGAGCGACTGAACAACAACATGATAAAGGCCATAAATGACAAACCCACAGCTTATATCATACTCAATGGTGAAAGGCTGAAAGCTTTCCCACTAAGACTAAGAATAAAACATAGGTGCTCCGTCTCAACATTTCTATTCAGTATAGCCCTAGAAGTCCTAGCCAGAACATTTAGGCAAGGAAAAGAAATATAAAGCATCCAGATCATAAAGAAAGAAGTAAAAGTGTCTTTGTTTGCAGATGATATAATCTTATACATAGAAAATCCTAAAGACTCCACCAAAAAGAAAAAAAATGTTAAAACTAGTAAATGAGTTCAATAAAGTTGTAGATACAAAAATAAACCTATAAAAGATGCATTTCTATACACCAACAATGAACTACCTGAAAAAGAAGTAAAGAATGCTGTTTATAAAAGCATTAAAAAAATAAAATACTTACAGGTAAATTTAACCAAGGATATGAAAGTATATGGTAGATTATAAAGTATTGATGACAGAAATTGAAGACACAAATATGGAAAAATATCCTGTGTTTGTGGATCAGAAGAATATTGCTAAAATGTTCATTCTACCCAAAAACAACATTTGTATATTCAAAGCAATCTCTATCAAAATCCCAATGCATTTTCCAGAAAAATAGAAAAAGTGACCCTAAAATTTGTATGGAACCACAAAGACTCTGAAGAGCCAAAGCAATTCTGAGAAGGAAGAATAAAGCTGAAGGCATCATACTTAATGATTTATTTCAAAGCTATAATAATATAACAGTATGGTACTGGCATAATAACAGACACATAGATCAAGGCAAAAAGAATCAAGAGCCTAGATAATAAACCCACACATGTAAAGTCAACTAACATTTTGCAAGGGAGCCAAGAGTAGTCTATAGGGAAAGGATAATCTCTTCCATAAATGGTGGGAAAACTGGACATGCACGTGCAAAATAATAAAATTGAACTCCTATCTTATACCACCCACAAAAATTATCTGGAAATGGATTAAGGATTTAAATAGAAGATCCAAAATGGTAAAACTACCAGAAGAAAGCATGGGAAAAGAGTCTTCGACATTGGTCTTAGCAACAGTTTTTGGTGTATGACAATGAAAGCACAGGCAACAAAAGCAAAAATCAACAAGTGGGGCTACATCAGACTAAAAACTTTGGCACGGCAAAACCCACAGTCAAATAAAAAGGCAAAAATAAAATAAATAAAAAAGCAAAATAAATAAAATAAAATAAAAAAGCAAAATAAAAAGGCAACCTACCAAATGGGGGAATATTTGCTAACCATTTATCTTTTTAAATTTTTTGTTTTGTTTTGGAGTATAGTTAACAATGTTGTGTTAGTTTCTGATGCACAGTAGAGCAACTCAGTCATACATAGACATGTACCTATTCTTTTTCAAAAATTTTTCCCATTTAAGCTGATCATCTATCTGAAAAGAAGTTAATATCCAAAATATATAACGAACTTGTATAACTCCATGTCAGATTTAGTGATAATCTGATTTTTAAATTGGCTAAGAAAAAAAATGGGCTAAGAACTTAATAGACATTTTTCCAAAGAACACACAAACGACCAACAGGTACATAAAAGGATGCTCAGCATCACTAGTCACCAATGGAATGCAGATAAAAACTACAATGAGATATCACTTCACACCTATTAGAATGAGTGTTATCAAAGAGACAAGTAACAGCAAGTGTCGGTGAGGCTGTGGAGAAAAGGGAATCCTGGATCACCGTTGGTCGAAACATAAACTGCTGGAGTGACTGCGGAAACCAGGCTTCCCAGGTGGGGCTAGTGGTAAAGAATCTGCCTGCCAACCCAGGAGACCTAAAGATGTGGGTTTGATTCCTGGGTCAGGAAGATCCCTTAGAGAAGGAAATGGCAGCCCACTTCAGCATTCTTGCCTGGAGTATCCCATGGACAGAGGACCTGATGGGCTACAGGTC
Source organism: Bos indicus (assembly GCF_029378745.1). Taxonomy (NCBI): domain Eukaryota; kingdom Metazoa; phylum Chordata; class Mammalia; order Artiodactyla; family Bovidae; genus Bos; species Bos indicus. Next base: position 23,324,266 of record NC_091784.1, on the reverse strand, counting down.
CATCAGGTCTCAAAGAGTCGAACACTACTAAAGTGACTTAGCACTGTGGAAAATAGTATTGAGATCCTTCAAAAACTTGAAAAATAGAACTATCATATCACCAGCAATCCCACTTCTGGATATATAGCCAATAGAAATGAAATCACTGTCTCAAAGAGATATCTACACCCTCATGTCCTTTGCAGCATTGTTCCCAAAAACAAAGACAACCTAAGTGTTCATCAATGGATGAATGGAAAAAGAAAATGTGGTGGGCGTGCACACACACACACACACACACACACAAACATATATTATTCAGCCAGAAAAAAAGAAGGAAACCCTGCCTTTTGTGACACATGGATGGATCCTAAGGACATTATACTAAGTGAGCTAAGTCAGACAGGGGGACTTCCCTGGTGTTCCAGTGACTAAGAATCTGCCTTGCAATGCAAGGGACGTGGGTTTGATCTCTGACCAAGGAACTAAGATCCCACATGCCGAGGGGGCAACTAAGCCCGAGAGTTGCAATTACAGAGTCCATGAGCCACAACAAAAGATCTTGCACGAGGCAAATGAAGATCCTAAATGCTGCAATTAAGACCCAAAGCAGCCAAATAACTTTTTTTTTAAGTCAGAGAAAGATAAATACTATATGTTCTCACTTATATGTGGAATCTATAAAATTCAAATTCACAAAAATAGTAGAATGGTAGTTGCCAGGGGCTGAGGCATGGGGGAAATTGGGGAGATGTTGGTCAAAGGGTGCAAACTTTCGGCTATAAAATGAAAAACTTTTGCTAGCCAGACTCAATAATACTGTGCTATATTCTTAAGGGCTTCCCTAGTGGCTCAGATGGTAAAGAATCTGCCTGCAATGTAGGAGACCCGAGCTCAATCCCTGGGTGGGGAGGATCCCCTGGAGAAGGAAACGACAACCCACTCCAGTATTCTAACCTGGGAAATCTCCTGGACAGAGGAGCCCATCAGGCTACAGTCCCTGGGGTCACAAAGAGGCATACACGACTGAGCAACTATCACTTTCACTTTCACATTCTTGAAAGTTGTTAAGAGAGTAGATCTTAAATGTTATCATCACAAACACAAAAAGGTGATTATGTGAGGATGAAGGTGTTAACTAACCTTATTGTAGCAATCAGTTCACTATAGACACACGTATCAAATCATTACGTTTACCTTAAACATATATATATGTCAATAAAGCTAGAAAAAAGGGAGAATTAATCAGTATAATTCACTGTACTAAAAGAATAAAATAGGAAAATCATTTTATCATCAGAAAAGACACAGAAAAAGTATTCAATAACATTCAAAAATAATTCATAATTTTAAAAAACTCCAAGCAAAGAAGAAATAGGAATTTTCTTAATCTGATAAGAGAGAAAAACTCTAAAAAAAAACCCATTCAACCAAAAAAAAAAAAAATCAATTTAATGTTGAATGTTTTCCCTTTGTGATCAGAATGAGAAAAGGATAATGGCCATCACCATTTCTATTATATTGTATTAGAAAACTTAGCTGGTATAATAAGGCCACGACAACAAAAATGAAAAGGTGTAAGGATTTGGAAGGGAACAAAATCAACTTGCAGAAAATAATTTGGCATTTTCTTGTAAAGTTGAACTTACACATACTCTATGATTCAGCACTTTCCCTCCTAGGTATATAGCTTGGAGAAATTCTTGCCCAAGTCCATAAGGCATGTACAAGACCATTCAGAGCAGTGTTATTCATGATACCCCCAAACTGAGGGGCAAAACCAAATGTCCATCAATAGTAGAATGGATAAATGAATTGTAGCACATCCACATGGTAGATTACTATATGTCAGCAAAAATGAATGAACTATAGTTACATACATAAACAGAATGAATCTCAAAAATAAAATGTTGAGCAAAATAAATGTCATGGGAAAATATGTATGGTCTGATTACATTTATATACAATTCAAAAAGCCGAGAGAAAATCTAATAGGTTAGGAATGTGTATATATATATATATGTGTGTATATATATACATACACATGTGTATATATATACACATATAAATACATATATATATATATATAACTAGAAGAAAAATCATTACTACAGAAGTCAAGATAGAGATTACCTATCTCTGTGATAGGTAGGTTATGAAGAGGTATGTAAATGAAGAGGGATGTTACTGAAGGGCTTCAAAGGCACTAGGTGGGGCTTCCTGGTGGCTCAGATGGTAAAGAATATGCTTTCAATGCAAGAGACCTGGGTTCAATTCCTGGGTCAGAAAAATCCCGTGGAGAAGGGAATGGCAACCCACTCCAGTATTCTTGCCTGGAGAATTCCACGGACAGAGGAGCCTGGTGGGCTACAGTCCATGTGGTTGCAAAGAGTCAGCCACGACTGAGCAATTAAAATGCATGCATATGCACACAAGACACTAGGCAGGGACTTCCTTGGTGGTCCAGTGGCTAAGACTACACCCTCCCAGTGCAGAGGAACTGGGTTCCACCTCTGATCAGGGAGCTAGATCCCACGTGCCACAACCAAGATTTCGCATGAAGCAACTAAGAGACCGCATGCTGCAACGAAGATTGAAGATGACCACGTGCCACAGCTAAGACTCAGCACAGTCAAAATAAAAAATATAAACAAGGCACCAGGGAGGTGTTACAAGGATATTCTTATTCTTCAGGTTATATGTATATGTGCGTGTGGGCTAAGTCATTTCAGTTGTGTCTGACTCGGCGCAACCCTATGGATAGTAGCCTGCCAGATTCCTCTGTCCATGGGATTCTCGAGGCAAGAATACTGGAGTGGGTTGCCATGTCCTCCTCCAGGGGACCTTCCCAACCCAGGGATTGAACCCACACCTCTTGCAGCTCTTACATGGGCAGGTGGGTTCTTATCACTAGTGCCACCTGGGAAGCCCAGGCTATCTGTATATATGTATGTATTAATACATAAACATTTTATGTGCTGTACATTTTGCCATAAAAGTATTTTCAAAAGCAGTTCTCTTTAGGTCCAATTACCTAGTGGAACATATTCAATGATACCTTGAGCCAATACTCTGGGAAAATCTAGAGGACAAATCATTTTGTTTCTTCAATATAAAATTTCAAGGAAAAAAAGAAGAGATAAAGAAAGAACCTATAAATTATAAAAGACAGAAGAGGCATATTACCCAATTGCCAGGTTTAGACCGTAATTTGGATGGATGCTCATGCAAACAAATTATTACAAACATGGCAACTGCAGATAGGTGAACACTAACTGGATATCTGAAAAGAAGAATTTATTCTTATTGGGATGTGGTGATGATACAGTGGTTATGTTTTAAAAGGGGGCCCTTGTCTTTTAGAGGTAGTTGATGAAATATTTACAGGAGAAATTATATCATGTCCAAGATTTGATTCAAGATAAACTTGTTTGATGGTGGTGAGGGTCTTGCTGGGGTGCAGGAAGGGATGCTATAGAGAAAACAAGATTGGTCACGAGTTGAAAATTAGTGAAACTAATGTTGGTAGACTGGTTTTCACTACATTTCTAAATACATTTGGGATTATGCATAATAAAATTAAAATAAAACCCAGGACCAAATTTTAAAAAGGGAACTTCTGCTAAATCAAGATCTGTTTTAAAGGGGAAAAAATAAAGGAGTAAGACATCTTGGGGTTCACTGACTTCTCACTCTGCCCAGAATAACACCATTTATTTTTCACAAGACAATGTAGATCCTTGCTTCTAAATCTTCAGTGTACCTATAAGCCACCTGAGGATTGTTAACATGCAGACTTGGATTCAGAAAATCTAGGTTGAGGCCTGACAGTCTGCATTTCCAACAAGCTCCCAGGTGATGACGATGCCAGACTACCTCCAAGAATGCAGTCTTTCACCTCATCAAACCTCTGTTCCGCTAAGCCTACCACTAACTCATCCTCCGTCATCCCTTCCTGGTTCCATTCCCACTCTGGCCCAGCTTGGATTCTGTGTCTCACCTGGACAACCCATTCCTCTGAAAACCCCTTCAACACCTGGCCCTTTTCTTTCCTGTGGAATTCATTCAGCAAAACTTCAACCCAACTTGCACTCCAACTTCTCCAGGTTTTTGAAGCCAGCACTTAAATGTTACTGGAGAAAAGGAGATAATTTTAAATCCATGCTCTGTTTTCAGTAGGCTCTCTGCTGGGCCCAGCAGCCCTGTTTTTCTCTTTAGGATGCTTATCTCACCCTCTCCATTTCATATGTTCACCTCCTCCCTCTTCTCATCTCCTTTCTCTCTGCTAAAGACTTTGTCTTATATTTCACTGGGAAAATAAAAGTTGGCTGATGGGAAATTCTTCATCCTTTCAGCACCAAATCGTCATGTATCACCTCCATCTTTTTTCTCATTATTCCCTCCTAAAAGGAGGGACTTTGCTAAAAATCTGGGACTTTGCTGGTGGTCCAGTGGCTAAGATTCTGTGCTTCCAACTCCGTGGGCCCAAGTCTGATCCCTGGGCAGGGAACTGGATCCCCCATGCCACAACTAAGAGTTTGCATGCCACAACTAAAGATCCCGCATGCTGCAATGAAGGCGGAAGGTCTCGAGTGCCGCAACCAAGACCTGGTGTAGCCAAATAAACAAATAAAATAAAATAACCTTATCATCACCTCTTGACTCACACACACTTTAGATCCCAAGTCCCTCTCTCCCTTTCAACTGGACCACTCCAACAGTTTACATAAACTACAGGCTGCTGCTTTTATTTTTTAAAAGCAAAGATAAAAGCAAGATAGATCCCCAACCCCGATCCATATCTAAATGATGCCGGATTTCTGTGTTCCTTTTTGAAGTTTATGCACCTTTATTCATTCCTTGAGAGTGAAAGTGTTAGTAGCTCAGTTGTGTCCAACTCTTTTCAACTCCTTGGACTGTAGCCCACCAGGCTCTGTGGGATTTCCCAGGCAAGAATTCTGGGGTGGGTTACTATTCCCTTCCCTGGGGAATCTTCGCAACCCAGGGATCAAACCCAGGTCTCATGCATTGCAAGCCTGTAGCCCACCAGGCTCTGTGGGATTTCCCAGGCAAGAATTCTGGGGTGGGTTGCTATTCCCTTCCCTGGGGAATCCTGGCAACCCAGGGATCAAACTCAGGTCTCATGCATTGCAAGCAGATTCTTTACCACTGAGCCCCTAGGGATTCACTCCTTAACACACTCCAATCTGGCTTCCATCATCACTGCTCCACCAAAATTATTCTCGTCAAAATCTTCAGCTACCTCCATGTTACCAACTTGAATAGACAATTTCCTGTCCTCAGTTTACTCAGCATCTCAGCAACATTTGACCAAATTGACAGAATGCTTATTTTTTTTTGCCTGCCCATTATCTTTTTCCCTACCAAAATATTCTGATCCTCTCCTAATCTTTCCACCTTAGGAAATGATATCAGCAACCTGCAGGTCCTCATGACTATGTCCCTTTTCTTAAACTCCAATCAAGTTCATCAGCAAGGCTTGTTCTTTCTGCCTCCTAAATATTTTTCTAATCTGTCTACTCCCATGCCATCTCCACTGCAGTTACATTAAACTAATGCCTCCTATTTCCCCAAATAAGCCACCTACTTTGCCTCAGGGCCTCTGTACACACTGTTGTCTTGCCTAAAACACTGAAACACACTCCAAATGCTAAATGGCCCAAATTTCACTCTAGGGAAACAATCTCAAAGTCTTCTTGAATTCCAAGTCATTCCCAGATAACCCCATGAGAAGAGGAGATATTTCTACACCACTTTTTAGACACTCCTCTGATGCACATCTGAAAGAGATGCTCAGACCCTTGGTTATTCTAAGCAGAAAATAAAGCTTGATATATGACCAGATCTAAGTTCATCTCTAATCATAGCAAAACTGGCTTTAAACTTTCTCTTGGCTTTCAGTTCTTCCGTAAATGAAGACAACCTCAGGCTTACCATTTCGAATTCATATAGCAGCCTGGAAATGAATAGACATAGTGTTTTATAACTCCTCTTGTCAAGAGGTTTTTCTCTTCATCCCTTCAACCTGAGCTTGACCATGTAACTTGTCTAGGCAAATGGAGCACTAACAACCACAACGCAAGCAGATGTTTGAAAGCTTCCCTTCTCTTGTTGAATTTGGAAACCAGCCATCATTTGAAGAGGACTGAGCTAGCTTGTTAGACATGGAGACACAAGGTCTAGTCAGTTTCAATTGCCTTTGCCAGTTAGTAGACTTATGAGTAAGACCATCTAAGATCAACCACTGCCAGCCAGCCTGCCAGCTGACTAGCTGTATGAGTGAACTAGGCAAGTAATTCTGTCCAGATGATCCCAGCTGCAGTTGTCAACTTGTAGCAAATTGAGCTATAAATGATGGTTGCTTGAAGCCCTTAAGATTTGGGATGCTTTGTAATGCAGCAAAAACTGACTGATACACCTCTGGAAGGAGTCTTTTCATACTGCAAATACAATTATGCTACTTCCCTGTATAAAATGTTTAAAAGGTTTTTCATTGATCTTGAGATGAAACCCGAGTCATTTTAGCAAGGCCTACTGTGACCCACTGACTCAATGGACACGAATTTGAGCAAACTCTGGGAGACGGTGAAGGCCAGGGAAGCCTAGTGTGCTGCAGTCCCCGGGGTTAGAAAGGTTGGACACGACTGAGCGACTGAACCACAACAGCTGTGACCCACATATCTGGATGGCCTCACCTCCCGTGGTCCCCCTGTTTTTCCTCTTGAAGTGGTCCCGGTTCTCAGATACCCCATTCCCTCTCCCTGGAATGCTCTTCCTGGCTCTTCACCTGGTTGACTCCTATTCTCCTTTCAAGTCATAACTTAAATACTACAGCATCAAAGGGGACTCCTTTGAGCAAATCTTCCCCTATGCCCCCCAACATATTTGTCTCCAGTTATATATTCTCATGTTACCCTATTATTCTCCTTCTTAGGAAATACTCTAATTTGAAACAAAAATACATAGTCTTGTGTGATGATATGTTTATTAGCTGCCTTTTCCACTGGACTGTAAACTCCATGAGAACAGGAAGTCTCTATTTGTTCACAGATGTGGCCCCAAGCCTTGCACACCACCAGGCACACAGGATTGGGGATAGGTATTTGGGGGAAGGAATTTTATCACAGAGGTTATCAGTGCAGACTCTGGAGAAAAGCTGCCTGGACTCAAATCCGAGCTCCATCACTTACAAACTGAGTGACCTAACTAACTCCTTTGTGCCTCAGTTTTCCCATCTCTAAAATGGGGATACAAATAGCATCTCCACATTGAATTGTTGGATGGATTATGCTCAGTAATAGTCCATTCTTGGGACTTTCCTGGTGGTCCAGTGGTTAAGGATCTCCATTCCAATGCAGGAGACTCGGGTTTGATCCCTGGTTGGGAACTAAGACCCCACAGGCCTTGGAGCAACTAAGACCACACACTGCCACTAGAGAGAAGCCCGCTTGCCAAAACAAACATCCCATGCACTGCACCTAAGACCCAACGCAGCCAAATAAATAAATATTTAAAAAATGTTAATTATTTCTTGCTGAACAGATGCCAGCACACCTAGGGAATGGTGAACCAGAAGCTTCTGACACGGCCAACATGTCCTTCCTCTGTGGATACAGACACTGCCATGATTAAATCTACATGTGTCTTCCCTGTGGCTAGTTTCTCAGCCAGCGCTCTGTCTCATTCTGCCGAGGTGTGGTTTCAAACTCTAAGCCACCTCTGAGAGGTGCCTCGTGACATCTGAATGAGCCCCTAAGCATTGAGCACTGGATGTTGACTTCTGCTTTCACACCCGATTTCTCCCACAGGGAGTCAGTCGTTAAGGGTCAAAGGACATGGTCTCCTAACTGCTGTAACCGCCGTTCCTATCACTTGATGATCCCTTTGGGTGAGCCGGGATCTGGAGCCAGCAAACATCCACCCAAGAAACAGTTCTGACGGCCCCAGTAAATCCATCAGTCACCCTTAACACATACAGGCACGCACACACGCAGGACAGGAGCTGGGCCTTCTGCATTGTCTTAGTGAGCAAACCATCTCAGGAGGGGTTGTTGGGTACATTTCCAACCATCAGGTCCCCAGAAGCTGGTCCTTCAGATTCTGGACAGAAAGATCATAAAATCTAGGTACTTCTCCCAAATGTTTACAGTCCAGGGGAGAGGGACTCCTAAGAAAAGCCAAGAGAGAGAGAGAGACAGAGAGTGGGGGTGATGAAGAGAGAAAAGGAGAGGGGAGTGGAAAGGGAAGAGGTGAGAAGAGAGGCTGAGAAGAGAGAGGAGGGAGAAGACAGGGAAGGCAGGGTGCAGAGATGGGGCGCACATGCCAGCCGGCACAGCCGCGCAGCGCTGCCCCCAGGAAGCCTGCGTCTGTTTGGCGGGGCGGGAGCCGCGGGGTCCCCAGAGCCCGCCGACACTTCCCGGCCAACGCGCCCAACCAGGGTGCCCCTGCACGCTAATGAGGGGTCTAGATCGGCTTCACACACGATCGCTCCAAGTGTTCAGGAACTTACCGGGCTGCGGAATGATGGGGTACAGCTCCCGGGGGACCGCCCCCCGCCCAGCAGAGGGGCCTTGGCCTCCAGGTACCCGGTGCTCACAGGTTAGTGGAGGCAAGACGACGGGTTTTCCATTTAGGCCGGCGCCAACCCAAAGGGAAGGGAGAGCCAGACCAAAAGGCAAAGGAAAGGAGGGGAACCTGCTTGTGTTTTTGTATTTAAATTGTTTTTGAGCCCACGTAGCCCTGGGAGTCACATGCTGCCTCCAACATCACCGGAGTCATCACATGATACAGGTCCTCCATCATGTGACGAGACAAATCTGCCTAACTTCAGCCCCCCTGCCCCCACCTCCAGCTCAGAGACTGGCAGATAAAGTGCTTCTGGAGGAGCCCCCTCCCCCCTAGAAATCAATGATAGAAGGAGGGATGCAGATGGAGAACCTCAGAGCCCCAGCAACGCTCGGATCTTGATGAATAGTTAATATGCCTTTTTCCCTCCTCCTAAGCTACTGCGACTTGGAGCAGCGCCAGCCTCATTTGAATTCCAGCCTTTGTGAATAACTCAAGTGTCGCCACCGTTGCTCCAGCAATTGCAGGGCTTTCGAGCTCACACCATCCTGCCTCGTTCTGGAATACCCGACTGGGCAGGCTCCCCTCCCCACAGCTTCCATGCCTCCTTACAGAGCAGTGGGAGCGGGGCGGAGGTGGGAAGTGATGGAGCTGCAGAAGGAGAGACGCTCCTGCTGAACCTTCTAGTCCCCGCCCGCCGTTTCCCCCCCTAGCTGCAGTAGGAGTCAGGTGGGGCCCGTCTGGCTCTGATTAGGCTGTCTTCCTCTTAGCGATCTAGCTCAGTTCTGTCTGCAGCCCTCTCTGCACTCACGCATTCCTTCGTTTCCCTCCTTAATCAGGATTCAGTGAAATAGATCTGGCTGGAAAATCTGTGAGGCTTATTTCCTCCCATTGCAGTAACCTCCTTTTCTCGCTTGTTCCTACACCCAAACAATCTTTTATTAAACAAACTCATTTTTTGTGTGTGTGGCGTACCTAGTACATTGTGGATCTTGCGCAAGGGAAGAGAAGCGATGTTAAATGCGCGAAGTGAGCTCTCCATCCTGGAGGCGCACATTGTTTGTTAGAGGCAACAGAAACAGCAACAGATGTAGCAGATGCAAATTTCAGAGTCCCACAAATTGAGGCATGAGAAATGTGAATCTTGTATTTGTCTACTCCCCAACCTCCCCTCTCCCTCCAGCCTCCCCACCCTGCCCCCACACCCCCACGCCCCCATCCTACCCAGTATAGTAAATTTAATCTAATCATTTCCGAATAAACTCATCTGGGTGACTTTTCTCTGGTTCAGATTTAAAATCAAATTAAATGTTTGTTCTCTTGACACTCTCCATACTAGGGTTGCTACTAAGCTCTGACACTGACTCAAATAAATAAACAGGTAAACAAACTATATGGACCTCTTTCCTTAGAAGAAAATAGTGTGACTCACTGTCACCTTATAATTTGGGGGCCTGTTTGAGCAAGGAAATTACAATTAAAGTTCAGACGGGTAGCAGTGTAAAATGCCCATAAGAGGAAATCAGAAGTTTTCCATAATCAGAAATTTTGTTCTAAGTCCTATATAATAAGAGCAGAGGTGTCTGTAGGTAGGCACAGGTGGCTGAGTTTACATGATGTGATACATTAAGCTTCCTGTGTGGGGCAGAATGACTATGTAGGGTAAAATTAAGTTTTCAGTTCAGTCTCTTAGTCCTGTCTGACTCTTTGTGACCCCGTGGACTGCAGCACGCCAGGCCTCCCTGTCCATTACCAACTGCCAGAGTTTACCCAAACTCATGTCCACTGACTCAGTGATGCCATCCAAACACCTCATCCTCTGTTGTCCCTTCTCCTCCTGCCCTCAATCTTTCCCAGCATCAGGGTCTTTTCCAATGAGTCGGCTCTTTATATCAGGTGGCCAAAGTATTGGAGTTTCAGCTTCAACATCAGTCTTTCCAGTGAGCACCCAGGACTGATCTCCTTTAGGATGGACTGGTTGGATCTCCTTGCAGTCCAAGGGACTCTGAAGAGTCTTCTCCAACACCACAGTTCAAAAGCATCAATTCTTCAGCACTCAGCTTTCTTTATAGTCCAACTCTCACATCCATAATGACTACTGGAAAAACCATAGCCTTGACGAGATGGACTTTAGTTTGGCAAAGTAATGTCTCTGCTTTTTAATATGCTGTCCAGGTTGGTCATAGCTTTCCTTCCAAGGAGCGAGCATCTTTTAATTTAATGGTTGAAGTCACCATCTGCAGTGATTTTGAAGGCCAAAAAATAGTCTGCCACTGTTTCCCCATCTATTTGCCATGAAGTGATGGGACTGGATGCCATGATCTTAGTTTTCTGGGTGTGGAGCTTTAAGCCAACTTTTTCACTCTCCTCTTTCACTTTCGTCAAGAGGCTCTTTAATTCTTCTTCACTTTCTGCCACAAGGGTGGTGTCATCTGCATATCTGAGGTTATTGATATTTCTCCCGGCAATCTTGATTTCAGCTTGTGCTTCCTCCAGCCCAGTGTTTCTCATGATGTACTCTGAATATAAGTTAAATAAGCAGGGTGATAGTATACAGCATTGATGTATTCCTTTTCCTATTTGGAACCAGTCTGTTGTTCCATGTCTAGTTCTAACTGTTGCTTCCTGACCTGCATACAGGTTTCTCAAGAGGCAGGTCAGGTGGTCTGGTATTCCCATCTCTTTCAGAATTTTCCACAGGGTGTAGACAATTAGAGCAATTATAATTTTGCACACCTAAGTTTGTGTGGCCATGAAATTTGAGTTTGCTATATCTGGACTGCAAGGAGATCCAACCAGTCCATTCTGAAGGAGATCAGCCCTGGGATTTCTTTGGAAGGAATGATGCTAAAGCTGAAACTCCAGTACTTTGGCCACTTCATGCAAAGAGTTGACTCACTGGAAAAGACTCTGATGCTGGGAGGGATTGGGGGCAGGAGGAGAAGGGGACGACAGAGGATGAGATGGCTGGATGGCATCACTGACTCGATGGACATGAGTCTGGGTGAACTCCGGGAGTTGGTGATGGACAGGGAGGCCTGGCGTGCTGCAATTCATGGGGTCGCAAAGAGTTGGACACGACTGAGCGACTGATCTGATCTGATATCTGAGTTTCTGATGCCTTCTCTAGACAATGTGCACCTTAAGGACAGAGATACTGCCATATGCATTCTACAATTCATATTCTTTGTTAACACATCCTGATTATGGTTCCAACATCAATATTTCCAGCCCCAGGGATGACTCCATTCTCCTTCACCAGAGATTGCTCCAAGGATGGACATGTGACCATTCTTTCCAGAAGATTCTGGAGCTGCTGGAACCTCCTTTATCCTGCTTGACAAGAGATAAACTCACAAGGAAAAAGTTCTTTCCTTCTGTGCTACTTTTTGTTCATTGGATGTGGTCATGGGAGGCAGCCTTCATGTGTCAATGAGGTAAAAAATATCATTGGCGTAACACTAGGATGTTATGAAGAAGGAGAGAAAAAACACTTTTAGCCACATATTTTTATCACCTGTGGTTGGAACGTATCCTAACTGATCCAGCATCCTTTGAATTTGTCAGTTGCCTCCTGGTCATCAATGGCCTTGGAAGAATAGCATCAGTGAAGTTGTGGAGGTGGATGTTTGATGATAGTGAGTCGAGATGTAAATTGGAAAATTCTGTTCCCCAAAATACGGAGGACTGAATAAGCATAGGGAAATTCTAGATAATGTATAACAGCTTTCTTTTAAGTGCATAGCTGAGTGCTCTAGAAGGGAAGAAGAAACAGAAAAGCAGAGAGCTAAGCACCTGAGTTAACACCATGTCAGCCTTGGGAGCTGGTGTTTAATGGGGACATGGCAACCTTAGGGGACTGGGCAGCAACCTTGAGCAGTGTAGAGACAAAGTCTTGTGTCTGGGGAGATGCAACAGAAATTTCCACAACAACTTAGGGCCCTTAAAGGGCTGTATTTTCACTGAAAATGTGCAACAGAAAAAAGTCCACATTTACATTCAAGAAAACATGCAAGTTTATGTGATTTGACCTGAAATCTGGGGAAAATCTCTCATAATTAATAAACAAGGCCTGTCCTCATGTGTCTTTGATGTTTGAATATACACTATTTGTATGACCCAGGAATACCCCAAGTGGAAAATAACACATAAAGAGAGGAGCCTTGGAGAGGCAAACATAAAACAGATCCCAAGGCAAGTTCCCTGAACTCAGGCTCCACAGAATTCCCACAGATTAAGTTCCCACTGCAGATGAGTTCATAATCCAAAATTGTAAAGCATCAGTAATAACATATAAAGCACTAGTAGACAGAACAAAGAGCAGCATTTGATCCTTATAAATTTAATGCAATAATACAGTTAAATGAAGACTATTTTAAAAAATGTTATGCTTAACTTTTTAAAAAGAGATTATTGGCTCTTAATTCCAAATAAGATGGAATAACAGGAATTGGATGTATCCTTCTGCATGAAACAGCTTAAAATAAAAGATTAAATAAAACAACAGTTTTCAAGACAATGAACATTAGACAAAAAGGGCAGATGAAACAAACGATATTAGCCCTATTATTGCCCCATGTTACTACCTGGAGAGAGTCTCCAGGTTGTAGTAAGAGAGGTGGGACTCAGACTGAGGCTGGCAGTCTCCGTGAGTTGAGGAGACAGAGCAGGGACATCACAGAAGCCAAGGCAGTTAAAGTTTGCCAGGCAGGGTACTGGAGAGGAGAGAGCCTCGAAGGGAATGAGCTCCAGAGATCTTCAGGTGTGCCCTTCAAGTCTCCAGCTGAGTACAGGTCATCACATGTGATATAACATGTCATCATACATGTGATAAAACTACCAAAGACAATTGAAAGAACCACCCTAAGAGGAACCAATTCCTGAGGCACATACAGGGCCAGGAGTAATTCCTGCTCACCACACTAAATTGGAACACTTTGTAATTATTGGGTAGAATACTAAGAAGTGTCTTGCTGCAGTGTTAGGCCCAAATAATCCCCAAATTAAACACAACTCTAGTTCAGTCAAATAAACCTTAAAAGCAAGCCTTAAAAGAATTGATATATTTCTGAGTAGCTTAACTGATTCCCATATCAAAGTTCAATAATATTTAAAGAAATATGAAAACATCCAAGCACACATAAAAATAAAATTCACAGTTCTACCATCCAATCTCAAATATTATCAAACATGCAAAGAAACAGAAAAATATCACACAGTGGGAAAAAATAAATAAAAATGACACAAAATCGAATTAGTACGTAAGACAATCCAAGCAGTTGTAATAATTATGTTCCATATATATAAAAGTCTAGAGGAAAGATGAAATATGTTAAGTGGAAACATGGGAGGTATAAAAATGACAAAAATCAAGCCTCTAGATATGAAAACTGTAATGACTGATATAAAAATTATAATGTATAAGATTAGAAGCAGATTATACTTGTAAAATAGAATATTAGTGAATCTAAAGACATAAAAGAGCTTCCCAGGTGGTGCGAGTGGTAAAGAACCTGCCTGCCAATGCAAGAGACAAAAGAGACACAGGTTGGATCCCTGGGGTGGGAAGATCCCCTGGAGGAGGGCATGGCAACCCACTCCACTATTCTTGCTTGGAGAGTCCTATGGACAGAGGAACCTGGTGGGCCACAGTTCATAAGATTACAAAGAGTCAGACATGACTGAAGCAACTTAGCATGTATTCACACAAAGACATAACAATAGAAATAATTCCAAGTGAAGCATGTAGAAAAAAAAAGATTGAAAGAAATTAGCTGACTATTGTGAGCTTTGGAAAAACTTCAAACAGCCTAATATACATGTACTTGGAGACCCTGAAAGGAGTGGGATAGAAAAAATATTTTAATAAATCGCAGTTGAAATTTTTCTAAGTGGATAAAAACTATAAACACACAGATCTAAAAAGCTAATCAAATACCAAACACAAAAATAAAACTACACCAAAGAATATCACAATCTAATATTTAAAAACCAGTGATAGAGAAAAATATTAATAGCAGTCAGGAGTCACTTCATATTTGTTAGGATTGCTATTATAAATAAACTATATTTCTAGATGACATTCTATACATGGTAAATCCTAAAGATGCTGCCAGAAAATTACTAGAGCCCGTCAGTGAATTCAGTAAAGTTGCTGGATACAGAATTAATATACAGAAATCTGTTGCATTTCTATACACTAACAACAAAATAACAAAGAGAAGTTAAGGAAACAAGCCCATTTACCCTTACATCACAAGGAATAAAATATCTAGGAATAAACCTACCTAAGGAGGCAAAGGACAGAAATGGTACGGACCTAACAGAAGCAGAAGGTATTAAGAAGATATGGCAGGAATACACAGAAGAACTGTACAAAAAAGATCTTCACGACCCAGATAATCACAATGGTGTGATCACTGACCTAGAGCCAGACATCCTGGAATGTGAAGTCAAGTGGACCTTAGAAAGCATCACTACGAACAAAACTAGTGGAGGTGATGGAATTCCAGTGGAGCTATTTCAAATCCTGAAAGATGATGCTGTGAAAGTGCTGCACTCAATATGCCAGCAAATTTGGAAAACTCAGCAGTGGCCACAGGACTGGAAAAGGTCAGTTTTCATTCCAATCCCAAAGAAAGGCAATGCCAAAGAATGCTCAAACTACTGCACAATTGCACTCATCTCACACTCTAGTAAAGTCATGCTCAAAATTCTCCAAGCCAGGCTTCAGCAATATGTGAATCGTGAACTTCCTGATGTTCAAGCTGGTTTTAGAAAAGGCAGAGGAACCAGAGATCAGATTGCCAACATCTGCTGGATCATGGAAAAAGCAAGAGAATTCCAGAAAAACATCTATTTCTGCTTTATTGACTATGCCAAAGCCTTTGACTGTGTGGATCACAATAAACTGTGGAAAATTCTGAAAGAAATGGGAATACCAGACCACCTGACCTACCTCTTGAGAAACCTGTATGCAGGTCAGGAAGCAACAGTTAGAACTGGACATGGAACAACAGACTGGTTCCAAATAGGAAAAGGAGTACATCAAGGCTGTATATTGTCACCCTGCTTATTTAACTTCTATGCAGAGTACATCATGAGAAACTCTGGGCTGGAAGAAGCACAAGCTGGAATCAAGCTTGCCAGGAGAAATATCAATAACCTCAGATATGCAAATGACACCACCCTTATGGCAGAAAATGAAGAGGAACTCAAAAGCCTCTTGATGAAAGTGAAAGAGGAGAGGAAAAAGTTGGCTTAAAGCTCAACATTCAGAAAATGAAGATCATGGCATCTGGTCCCATCACTTCATGGGAAATAGATGGGGAAACAGTGGAGACAGTGTCAGACTTTATTTTTCTGGGCTCCAAAATCACTACAGATGGTGACTGCAGCCATGAAATTAAAAGACGCTTACTCCTTGGAAGGAAAGTTATGACCAACCTAGATAGCATATTCAAAAGCAGAGACATTACTTTGCCAACAAAGGTTCGTCTTGTCAAGGCTATGGTTTTTCCTGTGGTCATGTATGGATGTGAGAGTTGGACTGTGAAGAAGGCTGAGCACCGAAGAATTGATGCTTTTGAACTGTGGTGTTGGAAAAGACTCTTGAGAGTCCCTTGGACTGCAAGGAGATCCAACCAGTCCATTCTAAAGGAGATCAGCCCTGAGATTTCTTTGGAAGGAATGATGCTAAAGCTGAAACTCCAGTACTTTGACTACCTCATGCGAAGTGTTGACTCATTGGAAAAGACTCTGATGCTGGGAGGGATTGGAGGCAGGAGGAGAAGGGGACGACAGAGGATGAGATGGCTGGATGGCATCACTGACTCGATGGACGTGAGTCTTGGTGAACTCCGGGAGTTGGTGATGGACAGGGAGGCCTGGCGTGCTGCGATTCATGGGGTCGCAGAGTCAGACATGACTGAGCGACTGAACCGAACTAAACTGAAGGAGGCAAAAGACCTATACTCTTAAAAGTACAAGACACTGGTGAACGAAATTGAAGATGATACAGATAGAAAGATATGCTGTGTTCTTGGATTGGAAGAATCAATATTATTAAAATGACTATATCACCCAAGGCAATCTACAGAGTCAATGAAATCCTTATCAATTACCAATGACATTTTCCTCAAAACTAAAACAAGTGATTTAAAATTTTCTATAAACCTTCCCTGGTGGCTAAGAGGTTAAAGCGTCTGCCTGCAATGCAGGAGACCTGGGTTCGATCCCTGGTTTGGGAAGATCCCCTGGAGAAGGAAATGGCAACCCACTCCAGTATTCTTGCCTAGAGAATCCCATGGACAGAGGAGCCTGGTGGGCTACAGTCCACGGGGTCACAGAGTCGGATACAACTGAGCAACTTCACTTTTACTTCACTTTCATTTTATGGAAACATAATGGTCCCCAAATACCCAAAACAATTTTGAGAAAGAAAAACAGAGCTAGAGGAATCATACTTCTTGACTTCAGACTGTGCTTCAAAGTTACAGTGACCAAAACAGTATGGTACTGACACAAAATCAGATACATAGATCAACGGAACAGGAGAGTGAGCCCACAAATAAACCCATGGGCTGATGGTCAGTTAATCCATGACAAAGTAGGCAAGAATATAAAATGGAGAAAAAAGTCTTTTCAATAAGTGGTGCTGGGAAAATGGGATAGTTACATGAAAAATGAATGTTGTGTACATGAATGAAGGTACATGAAAACAATTACATGAAAGAAAGAATGAAAATAGAATATTCTCTAATATTAATATAAAAATAAAATGGATTAGAGACCTAAATTTTAGACCAGATACTAATAGAACTCCTAGAGGAAAACTTAGGCAGAATAATCTTTGATATAATTTGCAGCAGTATTTTTTTGCATCCATCTCCTAAAGTAATGGAAATAAAAGCAAAAAAACTAAAACAAATGGGACTTAATTAAACTTAGAGGTTTTTAGACAGCAAATGAAATCATTAACAAACTGAAAATATAGCCTACAGACTGGAATAAAATATTTTCTAACAATGTGACCAACAAGGGGCTAATATCTGAAATGACAAATAGCTCATATAACTCAATATCAAAAAAACAACCTGATTTAAACAATTGGGCAGAGGATAGATGTTTTCCCAAAGAAGACATACAGGTGGTCAACAGCCAAATGAAAATGTACTCATCTAATCATCAGGGAATATCTCACGTTATCAAAAAGACAAGAATAACAAGTATTGGTAAGGACGTGGAGAAAAGAGAACACTCATGCGCTGTTGGTGAGAATATAAATTGGTATATCCACTATGGAAAACAATATGGAAGTTCCGCAAAAAATTTAAAAAATAGAACTACCATATGAACTGGCAAATTCCACTTCTGGGTGTTTATCCAAAGAAGGCAAACACACTAGTTTGAGAAGCTATACATACCCCTATGTTCACTGCAGCATTGTTTACAATAGCCAAGATATGCTAGCAACCTATGTACCCACACATAGATGAATGAATAAAGATGTGGTATATAAATACAATGGACTATGACTCAGTCGTAAAAAAGAATGAAATCTTTCCATTTGTGACAACATGGATGGATGCATAGAAGGTTATTATGCTAGGCGGAATAAGTCAGATAGAAAAACAAATGCTTTATGATTTCGCTTACATGTGGAATCTAAAACCCAAAAAAGAAAAGAAACAAAGGAAAAACCAGAAACAGACTCATAGATACAGAGACAAAAATGATGGTTGCCAGGCAGGGGATGTGGGGAGGGTAGAATGGAAGAAACAGGTGAAGGGGATTAAGAGGCACAAACTTTCAGCTGTAAGATACATAAGTCATGGGGATGTTACGTACACATAGGGAATATAGTCAATGATATTGTAACAACCTGTGTAATGACAGATGATAACTTGTCTTATTGTAGTCATCATTTTATAATGTATAAAAATACTGAATCAGTAGGTCATATACCTGAAACATTAATTTTGGCTTATTATAACTCAAAAAAGTTAAAAAAAAAAAAAAAAGCTCATGGATAGGTACATGGAAAATAAATCCCTTAGTTATATACTACAAACAATCAGTTAACCAAAATAAATAAATTAATAAATAAAAGAGGTTGGAGGAAGAGAAGATGAAATAAGGGAAGTAGCAGAAGAAAAAGTTAGTCATCTAAAGGAAGAACATAGACTGATATAGGTCAACTTAGGTTGACCAAGGATTCTAGTCATGAATTTACAATGGCCTTGAAAACATGAGCAGTCCAGAAATTTATAGAATCCAGTACTCTTGCCTGGAAAATCCCATGGACGGAGGAGCCTTGTAGGCTGCAGTCCATGGGGTTACTAGGAGTCGGACATGACTGACCGACTTCACTTTCACTTTTCACTTTCATGCATTGGAGAAGGAAATGGCAACCCACTCCAGTGTTCTTGCCTGGAGAATCCCAGGAACGGGGGAGCCTGGTGGGCTGCCGTCTCTGGGGTCGCACAGAGTCGGACACGACTGAAGCGACTTAGCAGCAGCAGGGGAAAACTTAGATATTTTATAGGCCAAGTTTTGCTAATCTGGAGGACTTGACCAAGTCCCCAGCTAGACATTGTCTAACAGTATTATTGATGAGAGAGTAGGATTGAGGGATTCCAGCTAAACATAATGGATTGAATATATTTCCTTCTGATTCTCCCTGAAAATTCACTCTAATGATAATAAAGGGAGAAAAGGGACACAAATGAAAAGGAATAGGAAAGGAAACAATAACAACACATTGCTGGAAGATGAAATTCAAATGAACAATCAGAAAATCAGAGTTCTAAATCAGTAGCCCAAAGTTAAACTATTTGTAACACAGAAGTCCAGGAAGAAACAGAATACATAGGTGATACTGTGGAAAGCAGGAATGCAATTAGGGCCAGAAGAGTGGATACACAGCAGCTCATCCTGCAGAATGCAGAGTAGCTCTCTAGAGAGCAGTGCTTCTCAACCCTTGGCTGCACATTGAAACCACCTGGGGAAATGTAATTTTTTTTTTAATTTTATTTTTCTTTTTCACATGAAGGAAATTGTGTAAATCTTTTTTAGATTTATTTTTTATTTTAACTTTTTTTGGCTGTGCTGGGTCTTCGTTGCTGCTCATGGGCTCTCTCTAATTGCAGCAAGTGGGGGCTATTTTTCAGGGCAGTGTACAAGCTTCTGATTGTAGAGGCTTCTCTTGTTGCTCAGCACAAGCTCTAGGTCCACACTTCAGTAGTTGCGGTGCACTGGCTTAGTTGCTCTGCATCGTGTGGAATCTTCCCGGATCAGGGATCGAAACCGTGTCCCCTGCATTGAGAGGTGGATTCTTAACTGCTGGACCATCAAGGAAGTCCTGGGGAGATGTATTAAATCAGAAACTCTGGAGGGTAGCATCTTCAGTGTTTTAAAGTGCCCCAGTCTTCAGTATTTTTAAAGTTCCACAGGTAATTTCAATATGCAGCCCCGGGAGAACCACTGAACAGAAAGGCTCAGGATTTGAGGACATCGGGCATAGCTGTAGTAGGGATGCTGCAACAAGAACAGAAAGATCGACTTAAAGTCTGTATACAGAGTGAAGCCTATCTGGCTTCAAAAAAAGTTTCTGGTAGCCAGCTTTGTAATTATATTGCACCTCCTCTATCCCATTGTGAAGAGTGGAAAATTCCTCTTTGGGAAACTAGCCCAAGAAAAGTGCCTGGGAGATACTAGCAGCTGGGTCTCCCCTAATGAAATGATGCAACAAGAACAATAGAACCCACTTGACAAACCTCACACACAGTTTTTCATGCAAGGGGCAAGAACTAAAAGAAAAAAAAAAAAAAACACAAAGCCTATCATCTCTCCACCAGTCCTATTATATCCATGAATAAAGAACAGAATGTTATTAAAAGGGAACAATAGAACAAAAAAAGAATTATGAGAAATTATAACTATACTAGCAAAAATAAAAACTGGGAAATGTTGAAATCTTCACCACAAAAAAACACAGATGGAAAATAGGAGGAAAGTGATAAGAAAATTAGACAATCACCCAAGGAAATCTTAACATATAAATAGAATAAGTCCAAGGAGAAAAACGAAATGGGAGGACATTGTTCCACAAGTAATAAAATAATGTTTTCTGGAACTGAAAGACAGGAGTTTCTAGATTGAAAGGGCTCAGAGAGCACTCAGTGAAATAAATTTTAAGACTCACATCAGTGTACATTACTGGGCTTTTTAATGCACCCAGGATGAAAAAGTTCCCAAAAGTTTCCTGGGAAAGGAAAAAAAAAATCATATATAAATGGATTAGAAATTAGATTGGATTTGAACTCCTTATCAGCAGTGCCAAGCTGCATCATGAGAAAGGCCTCCAAGTATAAGTGAAAACAATTTCCAACCTAGAATTCTGTTCCTTATCAAGCCATACATCAAGAGTAAGGGTGAAGTAAGAACACTTTTAATATTACAGGGGCTCAAAAAGTTTACCTCTCATGCATCCTTTCTCAGGAATTTACTAGCGCATGTGCCCTCTACCCCAAATGAGGAAACAAACCTAAAGGAGAGACACAGCATGGAAAACATAAAGATCCAGTGCAGGTGAGAAGGTGAGGAAAATTTCCAGGATAATAAGATGAGCTCCTGCGGTGACAGCTGTGTGACAGGCTAAAAAGAATAAATGTAAAGAAGGTTCTAGGAGAATTATCACACACAAAAAGATAAAGCTGAAGGAACAAGATTTATTTGAATATTCCAAGAGGTTGTTTACATTTCTAGTAATCTACAGGAAACAGAACACTTTTTTTTTTTAGAACACTTTTAAATTAGTTTAAAACTTTTATTTTTGTCTGTGCTGGGTTTTCATTGCTGTGTGAGAGCTCTCTCTAGTTGCAACAAGTAGAGGTTACTTTCTTCATTGTCGTGCTCGGGATGTTCATTGCGTTGGCTTCTCTTGTTTCAGAGCATGGGCTTTATGGTGCGTGGGCTTCAACAGTTGCAACACATGCAGTTGTGGCTTTCGGGTTTAGTGGCTCTGTGGCATGTGGGATCCTTCCTGACCAGGGATTGAACCTGCATTGGCCGGTGGATTTCTAACCACTGGACCACCAGGGAAGTCCTAAACATTTTTTTTTTTCTAATGAACCAGTTATTAATTCCAGGAAAAATAAAATTTTACAAGAAAGAAATCCTTATATACCAGATGACTTGATTCTGGATAACATATCATAATGTATACACAATTTGATTTAGCCTAAATAATAAAACTTTTATTTAGAGGATGGGAGAGGATGTCTATGTGGTGGGGTGGGGGCAGGTGGAGGCAAGGAAGAACTAAAGTAATTGTTAATACTTGAAACTGGAAAATCAGGAAATAAGAGGAGCATGCTCTATTTTATTATAAAAAGGTTTGGGGTTTTATTTTTTTAGGTTTTTGGGTTATGCTTTGGGGTAGTTTTTTTTTTTCTTTTGTTTATATATTTGTTTTTGGCCACACCACTCAGCATGTGGGATCTGAATTCCCCAACCAGGGATTGAATTCGTGTCCCTTGCACTGGAAAGTGGAGTCTTAACCACTGGATCACTGAAGAAGTCCCTACTTTTGTATATTAAAGAAACAATTAGCAGAGTTGAAGTTGCCTCCGGAGAATTGGAGTTGAGGTGCCTCAGCTTAGGGCAAGAGACTGAAATGTCTTGAAGAAATTTGTGACTTTTAAAACTACGTACAACTTTGTTAAGAAACAAAATTTAAAACTTGCAAATTGAGAATGCATATGATGATCTGGGTGAACTTCATAAAAAAACACTAACCATCAGAGAACGGGGGATGGAGAATCAAGTAGACTTTGGACTTGTGGATGATTCTAAACAACTGAGGGCAACGGAACTCTATTTTATTGGCGTTCTTTTTACCAGGGATATCTTTTTCAAATGGTAACGGGCCATTTGTATACTGAGTAATAGCTGAGTTTGTAATTTTTAAAAGTTGTAGAGGGGACTTCCCTGGTGGTCCAGTGGCTAAGACTTCATGTTCCCAATGCAGGGGGCCTGGGTTCAATCCCTGGTCAGGGAGCTAGATCCCACATGCTGCAACTAAAAAATACCACATGGCAACCAAAACCACAGAAAAGAAAATAAAAAGTTGTAGAGGGGGGAAAAAAAAAGAGTTGCTATTCTTAAAGAACTAACTGCAGCATCTTCTGCCCTCTAATGGTGTAATTCATCACAGGGGAATTGTTTCTTGGTTTGGAAAAATACCTTAATGACTGATTTCAGTTTAAAAGATGAAAAGCCTATGGTATAAGACAAAAAAGCAGGATGCTGCTGTATATAGGAAAATGAGGATGTGATTTGCTCTGGGAGAAATGTCAGAAAATCTATGAAGACGGAGATTCTAGTGAGATTAGAAGAGAAAAATCAGCACAAGGAATAGACATCAGGAATTCAAAAAAGGGAAACCAAGGTAAACCAGATCTCACAACTACCGTCAGAAATACTGAGGAAGAACCCGGGTTTCCAATAGACAGGCTGATTTGGAAAATAAAGACCAAACTATTTAAGAAAAGATGATTCTAGAAGGCTGGAGTGAAATTGATCAACACTTGGGTAAAATCTTGGAGAAAAATTTAACCTATCTAGAATTTTAAGATGTGAAAAAAGTCTACTTTAAATGGCTGTCCAGTTCTCTCAAAGTATTTACTGAAAAATCTATCCTTTTCACATCTATTTATGCTGAAACTGTTACTACTTTTATATTTGGGTCAATTTCTGGAATGGTATTCAATTCCACTTAATTGTCTGCCCTTGCTAGTACCAATACCATAATGATTTGAAAATTATGTATGTTTAGGTGTTTTTTCCTTTCCTGTAATAGCCAGGCAAATGAGGCCTGTGTGGCCTCACCTGCTTCCTGGCAGTGCGACCAGGTATAGCCATTTATTTTTGGATAGAATCTTCACCTTTATGAATCAACATTGTAGCCTAAGATTGAAGTCAAGGAAACCTGAAGTACAACCTCCATTTCAAAAGTGAACTCAGAGGGAATATTCCTCTTGTGCTCCACAGCCTTACCCTGTCTCTACAACTTTGGTCAGTCGCTCAGTTGCGACCAACTCTTTGTGACCCCACGGACTGTAGTCCACCAAGTGCCTCCCTCCGTGGAATTTTCCAGGCAAGAATACTGGAGTGGGTTGCCGTTTTCTATTCCAGGGGATTTTCCTGACCCAGGGATGGAACCCGCATCTCTTGCGTCTCCTGCACCAGCAGGTGGATTCTTTACCACTAGGCCACCTGGGAAGCCCCGCCTCCAACTTAGTGATGATCTATTTGTACTTCCCAAAAGGCCATCTGCTTTCTCAAGAAAGAGAATTACAGGCATTTCTTCTTTTTTGTTTATAGCCAACAATGTTTATTATAAACTTCAAAGCTGCTAACAGACTATATCCTTTGTTCTCACCACAAAAATAAATGATAACTATGTGACATGATAGAGATGTTAGCTAACACACGGTTGGCAATCATACTGCAATATATGTCTATCAAATCAACAGATTACACAACTTAAACTAATACAAAGTTACATCAGTTATATATAAAGTATTAATGAAGTGTGCTAATGAGCTCTTTTGATATAAGAAACATTTAAAATTATAAGATATCAATGTGACTTTGTAAATTGATATTTATTAAATTTTATTTCCCAAGCTAATTAATATTTAAGAATATATTATTAAACTATTAAACTAAGAAACAAAGACACATTAAATGCAGAAAAATAATATTTCCCAGAGTAATTACAAGAGGTAAAAATTGATTGCATGACTGGGAGGCTGTTCTTTAGCCTGAGATTCTGACTTGAAATTCTGAGTAAAGTCAAGATTCTTTGGATTCTTGGATTGGGTTATTTTTGAATCCAAATTAACTTGATAAAGTCAAGTTGAAATCCCTCCTAAACAACAATTCTATTCAAGGGATTCAAAATTTCAGGAATTAACTGTCAGTTTCAACATTTTCTTAACAGAAAAATTGCTACTAATCGATGAACTGCTATTTTGTTTTTATTCTTAGTATGTTTCCACCAGTGATAATCACCAGGATGGCCACCCACCACTGAGTGACAAAATCAGACGAAACCATACACACACACACACACACTCACAAAAACAAAAATAGAAAAAACCCAAACTTTAAAAATGTGGTATTGTGGTAGAAATCACACATTTGTGACCATGTCTGCCCCTTTTATATTTTACCTGGTTCTTAACACTGATATAGTTTGCCCTATATTCATTTTTCATTAAATTTGTTAATTTTTAGATGAAAAAGAGTCAGTCTACCAGCTTTAATCATATATCATTAAGCCTAGGTAAAAACATATTTATAAGCAATTATCAAAATTTTCAGGTGTCAGTGTCTCCACAAGAGTATTTTAAATCTTAAATGTATGTCCACTCTTGTATTAGTATCTTAATTTTTTTTTACTGTGCTGGGTCTTCGTTGCTGCATGTGGGCGTTCTCTAGTTGTGGTGAGCGGGGCCTACTCTCTAGTTGCAATGCGAGGGCTTCTCACCGAGGTTACTTCTCTCATCGCAGAGGACTGACTCTACGGTGCTTGGGCTTCACTAGCTGCAGCTTCTGGACTCTGGAGTGTGGGTTCAGTAGTTGTGGCACAGAGGCTTAGTTGCTCTGTATGTGGAATCTCCCTAGTGATCAAACCTGTGTCCTCACATTGGCGGGCAGATTCTTACCTACTGGACCAACAGGGAAGTCCTTGTATCAGTATCTTTTATCACTAAAGGACTTTTTCTTTCAGCTTGCAACTCAACTGTTTTTAAAACTTTTTTGTGTTGGGATATAGCCGATTAACAATTTTGTGATAGTTTCAAGTGAACAGTGAAGGGACTCATCCATACATATCCATGTATCCATTCTCCCCCGAACTCCCCTCCCATCCAGGCTGCCATATAATATTGAACAGAGTTCCACGTGCTATAGGTAGGTCCTTGTTGGCTATCCATTTTAAATATAGCAGTGTGTACATGTCCATCCCAAACTTCCTAACTATCCGTTCCCCACAACTTTCCCCTCCCCCCACCCCAAGGCAACCATAAGTTCATTCTCTTAAGTCTGTGAGTCTGTTTCTGTTGATTTGTACCATTTAAGATCCCACATATAAGGGATGTCATACCTATCTCTCCTTCTTTGACTTACTTCACTCAGTATGATACTCTTTAGGTCCATTAATGTTGCTGCAGATGGCATTATTATTTTTAACGGCTGAGTAATATTCCATTCCACATCTCCTTTATCCATGCCTCTATGGATGGGCATTTAGGATTCTTCCATGTTTTGGCTATTGTAAACAGTGTTGTAATGAACATTGGGGGTGCATGAATCCTTTCAGATGTTTCTCTCCAGATATATGCACAGGATTGCAAGGTCATATGGCAGCTCTATTTTTATTAAGGAACCTCCATACTGTTCTCCATAGCGACTGTACCGATTTACATTTCCACCAACAGTGTAGGAGGGTTCCCTTCTCTCCACACCCTCTCTAGCATTTATTGTACATTTTTTGATGATAGCCATTTTGGCTGCTGTACCACTAAAAACTTAAAAAATAGAAAACTGAGAAAGATCTATACTGGCCAAGCCAACTTCATAGCAAATTACTAAATAGCCACACTGCAGAGTGGAAAAGATTCATGTTGGTGTTGGTTAAAAAAAAAAAATCACTGTTCACCCAAGTGCATAATGAAATTATCAGTAACTGTTTTAAAATCCTTTTAACATGACATTAAAAATAATCTCAAAGTCAACAAAGAAAGCCCTGGTATAAATACTTGAAGTTGCTGAAAAAATTCACGAGATCATTATTTTGGTTGCACCTGGTCTTTGTTGCTGCACGTGGCAAGCAGGGGCTACTCTTCGTTGCCCTGCTTGTGCTTCTCATTGTGGTGCCTTCTCTTGTTGTGGAGCGTGGGTTTCAGTAGTTACAGCATGTGGGCTCAACGGTTGTGGCCAGAGCGCTTAACTGTTTCACAGCATGTGAGATCTTCCTTGACCAGGGATCAAACTCAGGTTCCCTGCACAGACAGGTGGATTCTTAACCACTGGACGACCAGGAAGTCCACGCATGAAATCTTTGAATTTTCCTGTTAACCCCGTTTCTTTCATATTGTATACCTGTTATTCATTTATAGCAGCTCCACGTTATCCTTTATCAAGGATTTATATAGTTTATTCACTTATTTCAAAATCATTCTCGATTCTTAAAAATCAAAAGGATGTGATTCCTCGATGGCTCAGCAGGTAAAGAATCCACCTGCAATGCAGGAGACACAGGAGATGCAGGTTTGAATCCTGGGTCGGGAAGATCCCCTGGAGGAGGAAATGGCAACCCACTCCAGTATTCTTGCCTATAAAATCCCAAGGACAGAGGAGCCTGGTGGGTTACACAGTCCATGGGGTTGCAGTGTCGGACATGACTGAGCGACTTAAGCACACGGTATATAAAAAAACAAAGCAGGATACGCTGTGTGTATGTGTGCTAGTGAGGTTTTCACTGTTGCTAAGAAACCCATGGAAGCCGGCTTAATGGCAGTAGTGTAAAAGGACTTTAATGAAGGTTCCAAATCAGAGGTTCTGTTCTGTACAGTTTTGTACAGTAAGAACAGAGCTCACTCAAAGAAGACAGGAAAAAGTGGACAAGACATAGCTGGGGACACTTGCAGAAATCAGAATAAACAAACCATTAAAACTAGTTGCCTACCTTCTCTGAATCCCTGCCTTAAACATATTGGAGGGGATTAGCTTTCTTCATTTGGCATGCTGAGACTAGTAAAGGAGCTACTTTTCAACCCTTAATTATAAGGCTTTGTCTATCCTTGGCACACTAAAGCACCTGGTCATTGGAAGGACACTATCTCCCAGACCCATAGGGGCTCAAAACTTATATTCCCATCTTTAAAAAAGCTGACATATTGCTGGCTTCCATGATGCAGTGGAGATCAGACAGTTCATAGTAAGCACTCTGGAGAGTTAATAATACTATAGCCTATTCGATGATGCAATTGTGTCCTGAGGGTGTTATTTTGAGGTAGGCAGGCAACCCTGAGGACTCAAAACAATCAAGCTAACTCTCAAACAATGGGTAGAAACTTGTGATACAGAGGAGGAAGGAAATTCCAGCCAGAGCAAACAGTCAATTGAGAAAGACAGAACATGACCTTTTCGGAAACCAGCAAAGATAGGTGGCTTTCACATGTCCAACTCCAAATGGCAGGGGTTACTTAGGTGGACTAGTTAGGCACTAGAGTACTCCGGGTTGGGCTGATCCTCACAGGCAGCGGAGCTTCCTGCTCAAAGCAGCACTAAACATGAGTCATTAGCATTCTCAAGGGTCAAGTAAGGCCTGCACCTAGCACAGTGCCTGGCAGTTATTTCTTCAACTTTCTTTCAAGCCTTTTAATTGTTAAGCAGCAGTTATCAGCACCTGTATCTAGTTTTGGGGACTGAGCTGTTTAGATAAGCAAGATGGGTAAGGGTGAGCAGGTTTGGGGAGTGTTAGCATGTGGTTGAAATGATGCGATACAGGCAGCTATAGAAGGAAAGCCAGTAAGTGACTAAGGGATGAGTTGAAACCTCAGGTCTAAATAAGGCCAATAGGGAAAGTAGCTGAAAAAGTAGGTTGCAGATGACACACTGGAGTTGAAATTTTAAGATGGGTATGGTGACGGGTGGTGATTAACTGAAGAAAATTGTCATAGGAGTGGACTGCAATTAAAGTGAAGGCCAGTTGAGCTCAAAGTGAATTATTAACAATGCATCCAGGTAATGAAACTGACCTCATATGATAGAATATATGATAAAAAGTGAGTTCTAGAAGCCAAAGTCCTCAGTGAATGTGGGCGATATGGTCTAGATGTGGGGCCGAGATTAATAAGAATGGAGTGTGGTCTTGCTGGACTATCTGAAAGCACAAGGGGACCGTGTTGTGAGCTTGGAAAGGGGTGAGGCGAGCAGTGGGTGAACTCCCCCGTGATGGAGATTTCTGGAAATAAAAAGAGTGACTTAAGAATCACAGCAAAAGAGCTCTTTAAAAGTCAAGTTGGTTTCACTTAAAGGCAACATCTCCCCAAGCTTAACTCAGTCCTGAATGGCTTTCCTGATGTGAACAGCATTTTCGTTATTACCCTTACATGCTTTCAATCACTTAATGTTTTTCCTTACGTATTAAATGCTGCATTAGAAAACATCCTCACGTATGTTTGTATACCACCTAAAACCGAGTACCAACAGCAGCATACAAGACTGTAAATATGGTACACTTTGGAAATAATATCAAGGAAATGAACTGAGTTGCTGCTAATGTAAACCTGTTCTCTCACTACCAGTCCAGTGCCCTGGACCAAAGTATTTCAGGATCATTACCTCACACTAGAACTAGTCTCTTTTCCTTTTAGCCACTGTCTTCTTAATCTCTATTTACACAGCCGTATTTCTAAAGTACCAATCTTACCCTAGCTCCCAACATCTTTTCAATAGCTTTTTATTGCCCACAATAAACTTCCTGAACCAGAGCCATTAAGGAGATCCATTGTAGTCTCTACCTACTGCTTCTGGACCTATTACTACTCGCTGCTGGACACAGATTGGATAGGCCACGTATGGTAAGTGCGATCTAGAACTTTAAGACTTATTCAACCAGAAATCAAATTAACCACGATTCCTTGTTTCTGGCCACCTTTTATCAGCCAACAAATGAAGTATATCTTCCATGTTTACTTCAGGATTTTATACATACAGTTCAGTTTATACTAAAGACTCAAAGGATACTTTAAATAGGGAAATGGAAGAGGGAAGTGAAGTCATGACACACTTTCCTTCAAATAAGGCAATCATTCAACATTTGAAAAGTTTACTGAAAACTTTTATTGTAATCAAAAAGTGACATAACAGGGTTGTAATGAATTCAGCAAATCATTCTGCTGATATTTTAGAACTGATATCAGCTTTTGCCAGGCAATTAAAAAAATTCAAATGTGAAAATTTCACAGTACAGTAAACTCCACCCCAACTAATTAATGGTGGTTAAAAATAATAGGCCCTAGCAAAACCTCTCATGTTACATGGTCACAACTCACAATTCTGTACAAAAGTTCGTGTTATAAAGCTCTGATGTAAAAATCAAATAATCAAGCAGCAATATTTTAAGTGCAGCACAGGGTCTTCCGTATCATTATTTACAAGGCTTGAATCTCTTTACATTATAACAAAATTTAATACAGATGACTTAGGAATTAAGTCAATTTTTAAAAATCTGCCCTTCTACACAGTGACAGATTTCACTTTTTGGTCATCCTTCTCCTTCTCCTTTTCTTTATCTTTGCTCTTCTTTGACTTCTTTTTCTTATGTTTGTGTTTTTGGCTTTTTTCCAATTCTGCTTCAGTGCCTGCATGCTTCTTATGCTTCTTATGCTTTTTATGTTTCTTGTGCTTTTTCTTTTCCTTCTTTTTCTTCTTCTTCTTGCTGTCCTGACTTTCTGCAGAGCTGGCACTGCTGCTGTGGCTCCGGGTTTGGCTTCCAGAAGGGCTGTGACTTCTGCTTGGACTGACACTCGGGCTGCTCTGACTCTGGCTCCTGGTGACGCCTGCCTGGCTGACTGCTGCCGTGTCCAGGCTCTCCTTTGCTTTCTCCACTACTTTATCTTTCAGTTCTTTAGAAACCTTTCCTGCAGTTTCTTCCTCTTTTATAGACACATTGCTTTCACTGTCACTTTCATTATAGTCTGGTTCAAAAGCAGCTTCATCAGTTTCTCTAGTTAAGTCAGAGGACAGTCGAGAGGAGTGACTTAACTGGGGCTTAGGCTTGATGGTGTTCTTATCAATTTGCCCAGTAACTGGCTCTTTCTCAATCTGTGGGTCAGGTGGGTTAAGTATACTAAGTGATTTATTGCCACTTGACTCTTTACTGTTCTTTGCCTCTAACATATGTTTCTCACGATCTTTACAGGGATTTTTATCTACAGATTTTGTCTCTTCACTTAAGCGTTTAGTATCATAAGTGGCTTTATGATCATGAGGTTTTTTGTCTCTCGTGGGACTAGAATTACTTTTTTTGGAATCTCCTGTTCCTTTTTTAGGCAAATCTCTCTCCTCCCTTGGCTTAGTTTTTTGTCCAGATGCAGAGTCTTTACTCCGAGAAGGAGAGTCTTTTCTTCTTGTTAATTCATTCCTTTCATCTCTACGTTTGGAACTTGAATACTCTCTGTTGTCATAATCTGTTTTTTTGTCTCTGTTGGGAGTGAAGTCTTTATTTGAGGACCCTCGAACGGAATCATGCTTATCTTCTTTCCCAGAAGTTCTAGTCTCTTTGGAAGACTGAGACAGACTTTTAAAATTTCCTTGCTCATTCAGACGGTCCAGATTACTATCTTTCTCTGGCTGAGTGCTGTTGTTCTTTCTCTTTTCTGGGTTTTCCTTTTCCAATACTGAGTGATCTCGATCTTTGGTTTTCCCTTTTTCACTAGATGCAGAGTTTTTTGAACTTTTGACCTCATGCTGTGCAGTTTCATGGCTCACTTCCTTGGCGAGTTTCTGAATTTTCTCTGATGATTCACTTTCTTTTTCAGTATACTTGATTGCATTTGGTGGTTTAGTGCTAACATTTTTTATAACACTGGCAGGTTTTCCTACACTTGATATAGGCTGTGAGGTGGATTTAACATCTTCTTCTTCAGATTCAAAGTCATCTTTATCCCATTTGGATTGGGGAACCTGGATCATAATAATAACATCTTCAGCAGGAGCTGTGTTGTCATTATTATATTCTTCCATTGTTTTAATGACAGTTCGCTTTGTATCTGTTTTTTCTTCAGATTTCCGCACAGGACTGCCTCCAGTTGAACTGGTACTAAAAAGAATTAAAATATTTTTTATTCAATGAAGAACTCGTAACTGTTAAACACTGATGAGTATAAAAAGACTTAACTTAAATATAATAAATGCCCTTTCAAGTTTCAAAAGCCCACTTACTCTGCTCTAAGATATGTGTGTATGATTACATAAAAGTAAGTGTGGCTCACTCCCAAAATCTACTTAACATCTGTTATCTTTTAACAATTGTTATCCTCAAAGACAAGAGTAACCAGCTAACCCCTAACATCAATACATTCTTAAGAAACATATTCTCCTTTTTTCACCCCTGCCATTATCAGCTACCTGGTATAATCCACAATGCAACCCTCCCCCACCCCACCCCTCCCCAATTATCAGATACCTGGTATAATCCACAAGTGTTGAGCTGGATCCTTCAGTTCCAGTCACTTTCCGCCTGACCTTTCCTTTGACTTTTTCTTGTTTCACTTTGCCAGATGTTGATTCCAATTTTTCAGAGGGTTCTTTTGTGTTAGATACATTTTCTGTACTTCCAATTTTTTTACCAGTTTCTCTGTTAAGCTTGATTTTTTTGGCTGGAGCAGCTGATGATGAAATTTTGTCTTTTTCAGGTGTCCTATCCATCTTTTCAATATCAAGCTCCATTTTGCGCTTGGGTGATGGTTTCACTATTTCAGTTACTTCTAATTTAGAGATTTTCATTGAAGATGACTCAAAATCTTTATCTACACTTTTTTCTTCAGTTTTTCTCTTCCTTTTTTCTCCCTTGCTATCAAGTGGTTTACTTTTCTCATTAGGCTTCCTGGCCTTTTCTTCCTTACTAGCTACCTTCTCTGACTTGATGTCTTTGGAGTAGTCCTTCTTCACTTTTTCCTCTTTGACTGGTTTTGTCTCCTGGTGCTCCTTTACTGACTTTGAGTGAGCTTTTCTGGGGGTACCAACCGTCTTTTCATCTTTTTGAGAGGAAGATGATGATTTCACATTGTCAGTCTTCGGGGTCTCCTCTTTGGCTTTTTTAAGTGGAGGTTCAGATCGAGGAGATTTTTCACGCTCTCCATCTAGTTTTTCTTGGGGTCCTTTAGCAGGTTTTACAACAGTTTCTTTTTTGGATACAGTAGATCCATCATTTTTCCGTTTGGTCTTGTCACCTTTTGCTTTAGGTTTATCTTTTTCTCTCTTGTCTTTTTCAGACACTGATTTAAAAGTAATGGATTCAGCATCCATTGGTTCATCTCTAACAGGTGTAGCATCATCTCTACTTGGGAGAACAAACAATGAGTCTGTTTTATTTTCCTCACCACTTGTAGGCTCTCTTGATTTCCTAGAAGTGTCTAGTAACTCTGGGTTCAGAAAGCCTTCACTTTCTTCCCCCTTTCTTCTTTTTCGATGTTTCTTATGTTTATTTCCTTTACCATCTCCTGGAGCATTTTCACCTTCCTTGTCTTTTGACTTTGTATTATCCTTCTGATTGTGACTGTCTCTCGATGAAAGCTTTTCTGGATAGTTGCCACCTACATTTCGACTTCTATGACTCTGTCCACCAGAGTAATCCTCTCTGCGGCCTCTTGTGAAGGGAGAATTCCTAAGGTTAAGTGGTAAAAATCTTTCTGGAGAAAAGTTCTCTCTATTTGCTGATGGTCTAGGCTGTGCTCCAGTAGCAAAGCCTTTGTAATACTTTTCATACCACTCTCGATATTTTCTCTCCCATTCTCGATAACGTTCTTTCTCAAATGGGTCTCTAAAGTCAACACTCCTCCCATAATAAGCTTTCATGTCATAAGGTGGTGGAACTTCTCTGAATCTGTTAAAATATTCACGCTCTGTTTCTCCTTGAGGTACATTACGTTTATTAGGAGACTGTCCCCTAAATGCTTGAGGAGATCTTGATCGTGAGTGATACCGTCTATATGGAGGTGACCTTGACCTAGATCGATGATACCCGTGCGATCTAGACCGTGAACGGTAGTTTCGACTCTTTCCTCTGCCTCTTCTGGGGTATGGAGGTGATCGTGAATAGGAACGAGAATGTGAGCGGCTAAATGATCGAGAATAAGAACGTGACCGCGTTGAACCAGATCTTGATTTAGAATAAGTATATGAACTTCTTGAATAGGATGAACCACTATAGGGAGACTTGGACCTAAAAAAAAAACAAAAACAAAACAATAATTGATAGTTGAGAAAAATATACTAAATAAAATACAGATTCTTGCATTCAAGTATGTTCTCCTCATGGTTCCATATTTCTTTATATCAAGTTTCATCTTAGATGATTAAAGAGGCACAGTGACCTCTACTGGAATGGAATAAAGTACACAAAGATCAGAGCAATCACTTGTTGCAAAACAAAAGTGAAGTCTTAATAATTAGAGTGAAGTGCATTAATGTACCGTGAATTATATGAGCTAATCAACACTAGACAAAATGCCAATTAAATTTAAATTTTACTTCCTATCTGATTATTTTAAGTAGCACTGATTTTTCTCTTTTTGTCCTTTATTGGCCAACAGTCTAGCTTTAAAAGGAACCATATTTTGAGCATAAGCTTAAAAAAGAAGTCTTCTAAACAAGCTTCTAGGGAATTTTTATAATTCAGT
Organism: Bos indicus; assembly: GCF_029378745.1. Classification (NCBI taxonomy): domain Eukaryota; kingdom Metazoa; phylum Chordata; class Mammalia; order Artiodactyla; family Bovidae; genus Bos; species Bos indicus. Next base: position 23,290,217 of record NC_091784.1, on the reverse strand, counting down.
TTTTCTATCATTGTAGTCTACTGTTATTTCATAATTACACAGGTTAATGTTCCAGCAGAAAGCTGTAGCCTTAAGAGGGTCCTCAGAAATGTATTCTTCGGCTACTCCCCTATTTCTTTCCTTCTATAAACATTTCCCAATTTTTTTTCATACTATAAATAACTTCAAGGGACAAGGGTAATTTAATCCCCATAACTGCTAGTTCTACACAATAGAATTTACAGTGAGATATTATTTCCATAAACAGATACTGGGAAATAAGCTACATTTCCATTTCTATAAACCTAGACCGAATCAGAAAAATTCCATAACTGTGATGTTATTTATATCCATAGCTAATCCCTGGATATTCAAAGTCCCATTTGCAATTCTGTTGTGAAGGCTTGCAAAACACTAACCTGGAAAATGAGCGCCTACGCTCCTTTTGAATCTTTTTGTATTCCATCAATTCCTTAGCAAAATCATTTGTAAACTCATCTAGCTTGGACTTTTTCTTTTCCCTAGTAAAATAAAGTTAAAGAGTGAAAGTTAACAAAAACCATTTAAGAAAACTAACAAGACAAATGTAATTAGATTATGAATGAAATGAATGAAATTGCCATTAGTTTTCCACTTTAAAACTATAAATAACTAGGAATCCCTGAGGAAGTTGCTTGTATGACTTGGTTTAAGTTTTAGGTGATTTTTCTTACACTAACTGGAAACACTGGAAAATGCTTCCAAAGATACCTGTTTAATGTTACATCAGAAAATGAACGTGTAGAGTAATTTCAAATTAGAACACTTACTCTTCTTTTAGTCGTCGTTGCTCTCTATAGAATTCTTCCCTGGACAAAGGTGGTGCTTGTGTTGTTGGGATGGTATTAGAATGAGCAGTCTGTACTCCAGATGACACCCAAGGTGCAGATAAATTGGTTGGAGCTGGAGGAAACCCTGGAGGGGGAACACTATACCCAGCAGGTGGTGGCTGGCCAGGAGGAAACTGAGGAGAGAACTGTGGTGGAGGAACACCTGGGAGAGGAAGTGTGTGGGGAGGAGGCGGATACAAGGGAGGGGGTGGGACAGGCACAAACACTGGAGTTGCTGGCAGTGACGGGCCTTGAGTTCTCTGTGATCTTTCGCTGTGGTGTCGTCCACGGTTTATACTTCTGGAAAAATAATTCCAAGATATTAAAGCATCTGAGATAAGGAAGCTTATCTTTTCTATCCCAAAACTATTTAAATAAGCATCAGGACACTGATATAAACTGAATGTAAAGGTAACATCATTCACATGTTAAAAACAACTTTTCAGGCCAGTTAGGGACTGAGAGGATATACGTTTACAAGGCCTTCTTTATATGGAGACACTATGTTCTCTTGTGAAGTTCCAATTATCACTTCACAATGATCTCTTGTTACTTCCTAATCCATCATTTAAAGGAGCTGATAGGTTAAAGCCTGTGATCTGGTTCTCCCCAAAATGCCTTCCAAGATCAAGTTTAAATGAAGAAAACCCACTTCCTATAATCTTTTTGAGTAAATATGTAAAGACCCTTCAAACTAGAACAATTATTAGTTTAACAGTTGTAATCAGTAACTGAAAATCTGTTTTATTCTCACACAGTTAAAATTAAGTGCTAAAATTCTGCCGCATCAAAGAAACAGTGGTTTAAAAAAAAAAAAAAAAGTGGGCTTATTTCTGTTAAGCTTTTTAAAAGGATCTTTAAATTACAGGTAACTGGTATACAACAGCAGCAGTAGGGGTTTAGATTTTAAGCCTCTTTTCAGAGTCTGATTTAGTAAATATCCTATTAAATACATGATTTAGCAACAAAACAGTAGTTATCCTTCATAAGCTTAGCAATTCCCTTTGGTGCACTAGAAGATATCCTTAAGAATGACCTAGAGAGTAAAACTTATATGGGTTACTTCTTAGATTGACACTGCTTGTGTATCTCCAGAGCAAGGGTCCCTAACAATCTCCTGTCTCTTCTTTTAGAAGAAAAGATGGCAGAAGACTGGGACAACTGAGTCTAGGAGAGAAATATGTGCAATTCTTCTTCACATTAGGAGTTGAACTGGTTAACATTCACTTTAAATTAATGACAACATCTTAAACATTGTATAGGCTTTACTGACTTCCCTCTACACTCAACAGAGATAAGCCAATATTCTGCTATGTGCTGACAAGGAGAAAGTAGTCCTTAAGAAGGAGTAGCAAAGATGTAGCCTTAAAAAACCAATATTTAAAATACTAAATGTAATCTATTCTTTTATAGGCCTCTCAAGCGCAACTCAAGATTTAAGTGAGGTATCTGCAAACCAAATGAACTCATTCCCCTTGCCACTGCTATGCTTTAATTTTTGCTGTATTTTTCAGTGTCATCAGATTACTGTTATTCACGACTTTTAGCAAGCCTACCTGTAGCAGCTTCTCTCTCCTCTTCTAATTTGCTGTGGTGGAGAAACCAAGTATCCAAGTTTGTTGGAACTGTGTGGAAAGATAAAATAGGCTTGAGTATAATACATGATCTTTTGGTGCATAGACTTTAAGACACCTATTTTTTAACTATTCCAGAAACTTTTCCTTACTCCCTGATTCTTGCTCGTTCCAGATAGAGAGATATGAGCAAGCATTATATGTACCTGAATATTTTTTCTGATTAACATTATAAACAATGAAGCCTCAATATAAACTTCATGTAGTACATTTTAATTAGCATTTTATAACGTTACTTTGAACTGTGTGTTTTTTTTTTTTTTAAAAGATCCCATGTACTTAAAAAAAAAGTTAAGTATTTATTTATTGGCTGTGCTGGATTGCTGCTCGGGCTCTTCTCTGCTTGTGGGGAGCAGGGGCTGGTCTTTGTGGCAGTGTGCAGGCTTCTCACTGGGGTGGCTTCTCCTGTTGCACAGCATGGACTCTAGGGCGCATGTACTTCAGCAGTTACGAACCCTGGGCTCAGCAGTTGCAGTTCCTGGGCTCTAGAGAACACAGGCTCAACAGCTGTGGTGTATGGGCTTGGTTGGTCCTAGGCATGTGGGATGTCCCCGGACGTGGCATCAGAACCCTGCGTTGGCAGGTGGGTTCTTCACCAATGAGCCACCAGGGAAGCCTTGAACTTAACTGTTACAGAAAAGGAAAAGAGTCCTTTTATCTGCTGGGAACTATGTGGAGGTGTCTGACATGTGAGGTAAGTAGCACCATTCCAATCCTACAGATGAGGCAATGGAGGCTGAGAAGTACAATCACACACTCACTGTCATACAGCTAGTAAATGCAGGAGCTGGGATTCAAACCCAGATCTGTCTTCAAATCCTGTATTCTTTCTACTGATAGATTTGTATGTGTGTGTGTTAGTCACTCAGTCATGGCTGACTCTGTGACTTCATGGACTTTAGCCCACCAGGATCTTCTGTCTATGTAATTCTTCAGGCAAGAATACTGGAGTGGGTAGCCATTCCCTTCTCCAGGGAAATCGTCCCAATCCAGGCATTGAACCTGGGTCTCCCACACTGCAGGCAGATTCTTCACCATCTGAGCCACCAGGGAAGCCTTTTCTACTGATACATTCTTAACATACTTTTTCTATAATGAGTCTGATTTATCTTTCAAACAAAAAGATCAAAGTTTTAGAATATAAGCCAGTTTATATAAATTAAATATATGAGCTATATAAACATAAATATTATATAAAACAATAAACAAATCTGATTTTTAATGCCATAAAAAATTATACCCTATAGAATTTTTTGCTTTTTCTTCTGAGAGGAGGAAGGACTTATTACAGGGACTGTTCACAAAGCATGTCGCTCAAACTTCATAGATTTTAATATGTAATAGAATTTAATTAACTGAACTATTCAAAATGAGAAATTTTGTGATTGATACACTTTAAAAAGAATTTATAAGTTTATATTTTAGAAAACACATTCTTTTAGAAAATAATTCTTCATATAGTCTTGAGTTTGTGACATTTTACACAAAAACTGTAAACTACGGCATATAAGAGAGTTTATAATAAAAGACACTCAGCAACACACTACTTAGATTGTAATTTCTATCTCTGGTTTGAAAGCAATCATCTGAAGATTATGTGAAACATATACTTACTGTTCCCAACCTGGTCGACCACCACCTGGACGAGCAGCATTTATTCTTACTGGACCTTGGACAAAAAAATAAGAACAACTAAATATACAATTATATGCTGAATAAAGCTAAAATTATTTTTTAAGGGAAAAAGTTCAAACCAAAATGATTTTATACTCACCAGTTGTGGGGATCAATTGTCCATGCAATAATGACTGTCCAAGCAAAGAGGGGGTTCCAAGTACAGGCACCTGGTAACCCTTTAGAAAAAAACACAAATAGTTAAAAAACAAAACAAAAAACTACTGTAATAATATAAAAAGGTCTCCAAATTTAAAAGCCAATGAAACTTACCTTCTCTTCCATAAGAGCAGTAATTGCAATTGAAGAAGCTCCCTTTGAATGTTCTGATGCAAGTGCTGCAGCTGGCAGTATTTTATTATCTGAATCCCTAGAAAATAAAATAATTTACAACAACATTAAAAGGTCATTACAAATAAAGAATTAAAGGTACAAACTTCCAGTTATGTAAGTAAGTACTCAGGATGCAATGTACAACATGATGACTGTAGGTAACACAGCTGTATGGTATACTGGAAAGCTGTTAAGAGAGATTAAATCCTAAGACTTCTCATCACAAGGAGGTGAGAACTCTTTTTTCCACTTCTTACTGTATTTAGGTGAGAAGATGGATGTTAGCTGATCCTACTGCAGTAATTATTTCACAATATGTGTAAGTCAAATCAGCACGCTGTGTGCCTTAAATTTCAATGAGAATATTTTCCATATTTTTGAAGAAAAATTCTATTATTCCAAAGATTGAGTCATATTTAAAGGCCTCAAACACTTGCGGAGAGGAGCCACCGCACGTCCAAGGAGCAGTGGCTGCGCGCACAAAGGAGGGCCGAGAGGAGCTACTCCATGTTCAAGGTCAGGAGGGTGGGCCAGTGAGGAGATACCCCTCGTCCAAGGTAAGGGACAGCAGCTGCACTTTGCTGGAGCAGCTGTAAAGAGATACCCCACATCTAAGGTAAGAGAAACCCAAGTAAGATGGTAGGTGTTGCAAGAGGGCATCAGAGGGCAGACACACTGAAACCATAATCACAGAAAACTAGCCAATCTGATCACAAGAACCACAGCCTTGTCTAACTCAATGAAACTAAGCCATGCTGTGTGGGGCCACCCAAGATGGGAGGGTCATGATGGAGAGATCTGACAGAATGTGGCCCACTGGAGAAGGGAATGGCAAACCACTTCACTTTTCTTGCCTTGAGAACCCCATGAACAGTATGAAAAGGCAAAATGATAGGATACTGAAAGGGAAACTCCCTGGGTTGGTAGGTACTCAATATGCTACTGGAGATTAATGGAGAAATTAACTCCAGAAAGCACGAAGGGATGGAGCCAAAGCAAAAACAATACCCAGCTGTGGATGTGACTGGTGATCGAAGCAAGGCCCGATGCTGTAAAGAGCAATATTGCATAGGAACCTGGAATGTCAGGTCCATGAATCAAGGCAAATTGGAAGTGATCAAACAGGAGATGGCAAGAGTGAACGTTGACATTCTAGGAATCAGCAAACTAAAATGGACTGGAATGGGTGAATTTAACTCAGATGACCATTATATCTACTACTGTGGGCAGGAACCCTTAGAAGAAATGGAGTAGCCATCATGGTCAACAAAAAGAGTCCGAAATGCAGTACTTGGATGCAACCTCAAAAATGACAGAATGATCTCTGTTCGTTTCCAAGGCAAACCATTCAATATCACAGTAATTCAAGCCTGTGCCCCAACCAGTAACGCTGAAGAAGCTGAAGTTGAATGGCTCTATGAAGACCTACAAGGCTTTCTAGAACTAACACCCAAAACAGATGTCCTTTTCATTATAGGGGACTGGAATGCAAAAGTAGGAAGTCAAGAAACACCTGGAATAACAGGCAAATTTGGCCTTGGAGTATGGAATGAAGCAGGGAAAAGGCTAATAGAGTTTTGCCAAGAGAACGCACTGGTCATAGCAAACACCCTCTTCCAACAACACAAGAGAAGACTCTACACATGGACATCACCAGATGGTCAACACCGAAATCAGATTCATTATATTCTTTGCAGCCAAAGATGGAGGAGCTCTATACAGTCAGCAAAAACAAGACTGGGAGCTGACTGTGGCTCAGATCATAAACTCTTTATTGCCAAATTCAGACTTAAATTGAAGAAAGTGGGGAAAACCACTAGACCATTCAGGTATGACCTAAATCAAATCCCTTATGATTATACAGTGGAAGTGAGAAATAGATGTAAGGGACTACATCTGATAGAGTGCCTGATGAACTATGGACAGAGGTTCGTGACATTGTACAGGAGACAGGGATAAAAACCATCCCCATGGAAAACAAATGCAAAAAAGCAAAATGGCTATCTGGGGAGGCCTTACAAACAGCTGTGAAAAGAAGAGAAGCGAAAAGCAAAGGAGAAAAGGAAAGATATAAGCATCTGAATACAGAGTTCCAAAGAATAGCAAGGGGAGATAAGAAAGCCTTCCTCAGCAATCAATGCAAATAGAGGAAAACAACAGAATGGGAAAGACTAGAGATCTCTTCAAGAAAATCAGAGATACCAAGGGAACATTTCATGCAAAAATGGGCTCGATAAAGGACAGAAATGGTATGGACCTAACAGAAGCAGAAGATATTAAGAAGAGGTGGCAAGAATACACAGGAGAACTGTACAAAAAAGATCTTCATGACCCAGATAATCACGATGGTGTGATCACTCACCTAGAGCCAGACATCCTGGAATGGGAAGTCAAATGGGCCTTAGAGAGCATCACTATGAACAAAGCTAGTGGAGGTGATGGAATTCCAGTGGAGCTATTTCAAATCCTGAAAGATGATGCTGTAAAAGTGCTGCACTCAATATGCCAGCAAATTGGAAAACTCAGCAGTGGCCACAGGACTGGAAAAGGGAAGTTTTCATGCCAATCCCAAAGAAAGGCAATGCCAAAGAATGTTCAAACTACCGCACAATTGCACTCATCTCACATGCTAGTAAAGTAATGCTCAAAATTCTCCAAGCCAGGCTTCAGCAATATGTGAACCATGAACTTCAAGATGTTCAAGCTGATTTTAGAAAAGGCAGAGGAACCAGAGATCAAATTGCCAACATCCGCTGGATCATCAAAAAAGCAATAGAGTTCCAGAAAAACATCTATTTCTGCTTTATTGACTATGCCAAAGCCTTTGACTGTGTGGATCACAATAAACTGTGGAAAATTCTGAAAGAGATGGGAATACCAGACCACCTGACCTGCCTCTTGAGAAGCCTATATGCAGGTCAGGAAGCAACAGTTAGAACTGAACATGGAACAACAGACTGGTTCCAAATAGGAAAAGGAGTATGTCAAGGCTGTATATTGTCACCCTACTTATTTAACTTCTATGCAGAGTACATCATGAGAAATGGTGGGCTGGAAGAAGCACAAGCTGGAATCAAGCTTGCCGGGAGAAATATCAATAACCTCAGATATGCAGATGACACCACCCTTATGCAGAAAGTGAAGAGGAACTAAGAATAGCCTCCTCATGAAAGTGAAAGGAGAGTGAAAAACTTGGCTTAAAGCTCAACATTCAGAAAACGAAGATCATGGCATCTGGTCCCATCACTTCATGGGAAATAGATGGGGAAACAGTGGAAACAGTGTCAGACTTTATTTTCTGAGGGCTCCCTTGGACTGCAAGGAGATCCAACCAGTCCATTCTAAAGGGTATCAGTCCTGGGTGTTCATTGGAAGGACTGATGCTAAAGGTGAAACTCCAATACTTTGGCCACCTGATGCGAAGAGTTGACTCATTGGAAAAGACTCTGATGCTGGGAGGGATTGGGGGCAGGAGGAGAAGGGGACAATAGAGGATGAGATGGCTGGATGGCACTTCATGGCAAATAGATGGGGAAACAGTGGAAACAGTGTCAGACTTTATTTTTTTTGGGCTCCAAAATCATTGCAGATGGTGATTCCAGCCATGAAATTAAAAGACGCTTACGCCTTGGAAGAAAAGTTATGACCAACCTAGATAGCATATTGAAAAGCAGAGGTATTACTTTGTCAAGGCTATGGTTTTTCCAGTGGTCATGTGTGGATGTGAGAGCCGGGATTCTGAAGAAAGCTGAGCACCAAAGAATTGATGCTTTTGAACTGTGGTGTTGGAAGAGAGATCTTGAGAGTCCCTTGGACTGCAAGGAGGTCCAACCAGTCCATCCTAAAGGAGATCAGTCCTGCGTGTTCACTGGAGGGACTGCTGCTGAAGCTGAAACGCCAATACTTTGGCCACCTCATGCGAAGAATTGACTTACTGGAAAAGACCCTGATGCTGGGAGGCACTGGGGGCAGGAGGAAAAGGGGACAGTAGAGGATGAGATGGCTGGATGGCATCACCAACTTGATGGACATGAGTTTAGGTGAACTCCGGGAGTTGGTGATGGATAGGGAGGCCTGGTGTGCTGCAATTCATGGGGTCCCAAAAGTCAGACACGACTGAGTGACTGAACTGAACTGAAACACTTGCAGAGTTCAAAAAATAATAGATCTGCAGAAAATGTCTGCAGTACACAAATATTCTTACTTCAGGAATGCATTATCTGTGATGACAGGATTATAAGGTTTCCTTTTGCACGTAACTAAAAAATTATTAATGGGAAAAAAAGTTTTAAATTACATCTTGTTGTTCCTAACACTGTTCTCCATCACACTTGCATTAAAGTGACTTAAATCAAAGGTGATGTAAACTTCTGGGGAAAATGAGCCAGACTGGACTTTGGAAGAGTTCTTCATATGTAAGTAAAATGTATGATGAAGGAATCTTGTAAAAAGTACAATCTATGAAATGATAGAAACTGGTGCAGTTTTAAGACTATTAAAGCTTAAAAAAAAAAAAGTTGCAAAACCAAAAAGAGAAAAAAAGGATTTAGAGTTAAATTCTACTTCCAGCTCTAGTAAGTCGAAAAGGTACTCTAAGGTAAGTCAATGAATAAAAGACCACTCCCACTATTAATCAAATGAAAGGCTGAACTAGATCAGTGGGATTTTATTCTTTTTCATCATGATTTGTGACATGATACTCAAGTTTCCTGTGCTGTACAGTAGGATCTTGTTGTTTATCCATCCTATATATACAAGTAGTTTGCAGGGATCTCTTTAGTATACTTGTAAAGGTCCTACTCCTAAAAATTTTGCTTCTGGGAAAATACCCCTGGCATCTTAATTTTTCAAAGCTGGTTCATTTTTTTAAGACTTGGACTTACAGAGCCACTGGACTATATAGTCATAGGTCCCTTTCATTTCAGAAGCAGTAGGATTTAAGTGAGGTTTTGCTACTCTCCTACATAATTATGCTCCAAAACAATTATTTCTGACCTTTCTACCAGTGTTTCATCCCGTCCCCTCTGTTCTTAGTTTTACTCAAATCTACTGTTTTTTAATACCGTCATTATGATCATAAGTGAACGCTCCCTCCTGTGAACTGCAAAGCTGTTATGGGATACTATTCAACATTTAAGAGGGGTTGCTGGCAATCTGTATAGTTTTTGACTTTGGGACATTTAATCATTTACAAATGAATCTGCTTCATCTGTTTATTCCTCCAGTAAGACTAAGTCATTTCTTTTTTTTTCATTTGGCCATGCTGTGTGGCTTATGGGATCTCAGATCTCCAAAAGGGATTGAACCCGGGCTCCAGCAATTCAAGAGCCAAGTCCTAATCACTGGACTGCCAGGGAATTCCAAAAGACTAAGCCGTTTCTTACAAGTCACCCACCTTACTGAATACAGTAGGATGCTACAGACTGCCAGTCAATAAAACAACAATTTAAGCAATATACAAAAAAACAAACAAACAAACAAACAAAAAAAACCATCTCTGGTCTCAGTTGTTTCCTAACAGTGAGAAATACAGACTTACCGAAAAGGTCCATCTGATTTTTCTGAGTGGACTGATATGGAGACTGTTGCAGTTATATCAGGTACGGGGGCTGGGGCAGAAGATGGATTTCCAGGGACAGGAGGGGCCAAAGAAGACTGATTAGAGGTTAGTGAAGACATAGATGGAGCCGGGTGAGTTGATGAAGATGTCACTGGAATCATCAGAGGATCTTGCTGTCTTGATATTGGAGATCTCATCAGAGGCTGTAGGTTCCGCTGGATGAGTGGTCTTGGAGGTGGTATTGGGGGAGGGGGTGGGGGTAACTGTTTTCTTAGTCTTTTCGTATAACCAGTTTCATTTTTGAAGTTATTAACAGCCTATAGACACCAAACATAAAAATGCAGAAAAAGATGTAGTATTTACTCAAGTACAGTTAAATCAAAAGATTTTTAAAAAATTTTCATAAAAAGGAATATAAATATAGCTACCTGTCGTAAGAACTTATTGGCAATTAAAGCGTCAGGAGAGACGTCATTCTGATGACATGTTGGACATGTATGTTCATCTGATTCCAAGAGTGCTGTCCTTATACCTATGTATAAGATTTTAAATATTAACAAAAGCACAGTTAGGAACCCAGTTTTTGGCCATGAATTGAAAAGATGGTTTATATGTGTTCAGTTACACTACTATTTTCCAAGCACACATTACTCATCACTTCTATTCTTAGATTAAGAAATTTAAAAGTAAATTTTAAATTTAAGAAATTTAAAAGTAAAATTTCTCTCCTGGTTATCACTCCTCTGCTCTAACCTCTACCTTAAACACAGAAGTAATGGATATAAGCTAAACAAACATTTAAATTGAGAGAAAGGACACTCTTTCTCAAATACCATTCTCTTTGGTTAGCTAACATCTAATGTATTATAGGGAGAAAACAGAAATATAGCCTAGAAAAAGACAAAATCATTATGTTGTAAATACAGGGCTTTAAAAAAAGCAATCACTTAGGAATACCCCAGTGGTCCAGTGGTTAGGACTCTACACTGCTGAGGGCCAGGGTTAAATACCTAGTCAGGGAGTTTAGATCTTATAAGCTATGTGGCATAAACAAAATTTAAAAAGGCATCACTAGGAAAGGGCATTAATATAGCAGAAGCATTATTCAGGCAAGGAAATCAGAAACATCTATAGCACAGCAGGTAAGAAGGAATACCAAATTACAGATGTACTGATTATGATTCAGTATAGTAAAAAAAAAATTCCAGTTATATAAAGTGGTTTGTAAATTTAAGACACACTCTGAAACAAGCCTTAAGTAACCTCTTCTTGACTTTTGTCTTCACTGAAGAGGCTTCATAACAAAGATTTGTATTCCAAAACTCTCTTTTCTTGTTTTTCTTTCGGCTGCACCACATGGCATACAGGATCTTAGTGGATCTTACGTTCCCTGACCAGGGACTGAACACCCTCTGACTCCAGCAGAAACACAAGGAGTCTTAACCACTGGACCACAAAGGAAGTCCCCCAAAACAATCTTTAGAAATGAAAAGGACCAAAGCAGGACTGGGCAATGAAATCTTTAGATGACATTATTTTCATCTGGGGAAGAACGGAAAAACTTAAGGTAAGTGGCAGAAGAGAATCAAGTGCTAATATAAGATAAATGACTAGGAAAAAAAAGTCACAAGCAACCCCCTGGCAACTGTTTGGATAATATGTTTACAGACCGTAGTTCTCAATCACCCTTAGGAATTTTAGAGTAAGCTATTTTTCACATTCCTAGAAAAGGACTTATTTTTAAAAAATACTTTGGAAATGTCTAAGGCCCCAAAAGCTTTTAAATTTCTCTATACTGATACCATTTAAAACATATTTGAAACAAAAATCCTACATTTTATAAAACCTCAGTAAAGACACCTTGATGAAGGTAAAGAAAGTGGTCAATTCTAAAGGACAGACTTTTTTAAAAAAAAAAAGGAGCAACAAAAAGTTATTAAATGTTCAGATGCATGTATCAATAATTCATATTTTATCATTTAAATATATATTGTTCTAAGAGCCTTTCCAAGGAAATACACACACTCTAAAATACATATCTTCAAAGGTTCAACATTTCTTACATTCATCACAGTAACTGTTTCCACAGCAGGGAATGACAACAGCATCAGTCATAATATCTTTGCAGATGAGACACAACAACTCATCTGGGATAGGATCATCTTCTTCTGAAGATGATGATGGTTCCTCTGGCAAAAAAGGTGGTTTTTCTTTCTTCCCAATTGCATATGCCTCTCTGTAAAAGAAGGTCTTAGTGTTTTAACACTGTTATGGGAAAGTATTTCCAAGATATTTATATATTCTACTATACAATAGTGGGAACTTATAATCTAGTATGATGCCAAATTAGTTTATACAAGTGTAGTACTTTCCAAAATAAGAAAGCAGTTATGAATATCCTCCCCTAAACAAAAAGATATAAAACAAAATCCTAAGAGAGTATAACAAAACAGAAAGAAAAAAAAAAGCCATAAAATTGGCTAACAGGATCTTAGATTCTGTATTTCTAAGAACTGTGAGTCAGAGCGGTACTGTGACACAATCAAGTACCACAAAGTTATATTTAAATGGCAGAGACAGGATTTGAGCTTTAGTGATGACAATGCCCTAATCACTGCTCTCCAGCCTACCATGTTTCCTGGAAAAGTTTTTTTCCCCCTGAGTCTAACAGTCTCCAAACCTGTGAAAATACTAGTGTGAATGTCACAATACGGGAAACTAAAATTGGTACTGACATTACACAATTAAGGTGGATAATTCAAAGGAAATATGTCACTAATCACATCTATAATTAATAAACAGAATTAGACTTCAAAACAGTGGTCTTATACTTAATATTATGAGAGATTAATCTATGTATAGACAGTCGGAGTAGGAAATGGCAATCCACTCCAACATTCCTGTCTAGAAAATTCCATGGACAGAGGAGCCTGGTGGGCTACAGTCCATGGGGTCACAAAGAGTTGGACATGACTGAGCACAAGAAATATTAATGATTTAATTAGAAAAATGTGTAAAAAACTTAAAAGTAACACCTCATTAGACATTTGGGGGGTCCATTTTTTTGTAAAAATTTTGTGGAAATGTTGGATATTAAATACATTAAAAACAAAGAAAAAAATAAGCCATTCTCAGACTTATCACCACCGCTTCCAATACCCCCATCTTCTCTGTAATCAGGCACATTTGTAAAACATAGGAATTCTTAGAGAAATCTTTTCTCTTTCATTCAGGAACAGAGTGTGTTCAACTCAATGCTAAAAATGAAAGAATCTCATCTGGACAGAGCAGGGTACCTTAGGTGTGTTATTTGTGTTGCAGTTGCTCCATAGACATCACCACGATTCCAGAAATAAGTATCAATTTGCTTATGCCCCATTGTTCCCAATTTGTGAAAGAGGAGTCTCCCACTGCCCAAAAGAGAGAAAAGAAAAGAAAAAAAAAAAAGAGGAGAACAGAGGATAGAAAAAGAAACAGAAGAAGAGTCTGAGTTGCGTATCAGTGGTGTTAGTGGAGAGGGTGAAAGTTTCATTTAAAATATTTGGGTTCCCATTTTCCCCAGTATTTGCTGTGTGTCTGTCACAAATGCACTTTTGTACTCCAGGATTCAAACAGCAATGAAGTTAATTATTAGTTATGAGTTTACAGGTGATGTTAATTCTTCCAACACAGATTTCTACTTAAATACTTTTACATTTACATCTTATTGTATTAAGATGAAGCGGTCTGCTCTTAAACTTTGTCTGTAAAAAGCCATCAATTTCAACCTAAAACTGTTTGGATGCATGTATGAAATGTCTGAATTAGAAACAGCATACAACAAACTGCTCTAAGATGAACCACAAAAACACACAATGGTAGACTGATAAAAAATAGATGGGAGTGAAGCTGAGAAAGTGAGCAGGGTTGGGAGTTTAGAAAAACATTAATTCTTATCTGTTAACTAAAACAATGTATTTACCTACTCAAAAACAATCTTTTTTCAGAATCATTCTGTAAGCGTAGCATTTTCGTTGTCCTTACCTGCTCATCACATTTTGATAATATAGCACAAAGCCGACAAAAACTGTTCTTAATAAATATTCTGTCACTGGGAACATGGATATCTATTCTTTAAATTGATGTTTCTCAAGGCATGCCTTGAGCATCCTCTAACCTCATATTCTCCTGGAGGACTTGTTAAAGATGCAGACTGAGAATATAATCCCTCGGGGGTGGGGAGAGGAGTGGGACAGGGCACCTAGACTGTTTTAACACACTTCTGCAAGAGATTCTTTTGTACAATAAAGTTACAGAGTCACAGTCTCAGGGAACACTTAATACTGTGTTTTATGTTGTGTGAGTTTGCAACAGTTGAGGGTAATCAAAAGATAACTAAATGTATTAATAAAAGCAGATAAAATGGAAAGTGACCCAACTGAATTATGCCACTAGGTTTCCTGTCTATTCATTTCATTAAAAATTGGCTCCTAAAATAAAACCTGAAAACATGTGAAAAATAAGCATTAAGGTATGGCTTACAGAGCTACAAACAGTTTATAACAGAAAAACAGTTCTGAACTGTTATATAACAGATCTCAACTAACAGTTTATAAAATAAACCATACTTTAGAATCTTAAGATTCACATAGTATATCCAAACTAGTCAAGATACTTGAGTATTTCCTATAATCTTCACACTTAAATCTGCCTTGATATCTTGCAGAACTTTTATTCTTAAGCCTCTTGTTTCTTAAAAAGCCTAAGACACTTAACTTGTTCATTTAAAAGATGCAAATAGCATACAAGATTATGTAGGAGTATGTATGTGAATGAGGAAGAAAGCAGGGAATGACAGAAAAAAGAAAAATTAGAAGACCACAAGGAAAGTGGCACTCACTGGTAACAAAAACCCCAAATACATTTTTAATTTGCTTTAAATGGAGCAGACTGCAGCCTCTCATTCTTAACACAGAAATGCGACATATAGACTAAGACTTGGTATACAATGTTTGTAAGGAATCCAAGTAGCCAAGTTACAAGCCCAAGATTAAATAAAACACTATCACCGGGATTGACTGTTATCTCCACAGATCATACCCAATTTGAATACTTACGCATCTATAGTTGGTATGGCATATTTTCCAGTGTTGGTAAGCATTGCACCTTTCATGTTAGGATCTTTCACTTCCATCATAAAACTTCTGGGAATTCCAGTGCTCTTTTTAATCCTAGGACCAGATTCAAAGTTCTTATCCTACAGGTAGGGGAAAGGAGAGAGGAGGAAGAGAAAAAGCAGTTACCATTATTTAATAATATTAGCTAACACACAGTATTTACTATCTGCTTGTATTATTTGTAGAGCTTTACATGTATGATCTCATTTAATCCTCACAACAGCCACGTGAGGTAAGTACTATCACTATCTTCATTTCACAGAGAAGAAACAACAGGCTTGGAGACATTCACGTAACTTGCTCACTCAGTGGCAGTGTCAAGATTTGACACCGGTAGTTTGGCTCCAGAAGCTGTGCTCATTTGCCACTATAACGTAGAAGCCAATATTTACCAAGAGAAGTAATATGGCTAAGGAAAAATTTTAGTTTGAACTTACCCCATTTGTTGGGCAATTCTTAATATAATGGCCAGGTTTACCACAACGGAAACAAGTATAAGATGGAGGTGGTGGACCTAAAGGTTTCTTCATGTAACTGAAAGGGGAAAAAAAAAGATTACATGAACACAAAGACTTTTTAAAAAAAAAAAAAGCTCTTGACATGGGGGGCTGTTAAGTACCACCCCAAAGTACGTACTAGAATAAAGTACTTATAAACTTACTTGATCGGGTCGTATTCATGGCCAGATTGCGACATCATTGCTTTAATTTTATCTTCTTCAGAAGCATTGGCTTCAGCCAGATTGGCAGTCTGTTTAACAGGTAATTATTTGACACACACATTAGAAACACATTTAAGACCACACAGCCAAAGACAACACCACTCATCCTGTAAAGAGCAATATCTAATCTTGCATAAAAACAGTTATTAACAAGTATAACCTAGAAGAGGCATGGGGAGTGCCTTAGGTCATTACATGATGTTTGGGTGTCTATGGGTTGAAGAAAGTCCTTCTGGGGGCACTCAAACCTTAGACCCTGTTTGTACCTTACATTAAGATTTACATACTACTCTTCTAAGTTAAAAACTGAGATTAAGTTAGAGAAACACTTGACATTTTTAAATATTAAAAATAATTCAAGTGTCATAGCATTAAGCATCAAGTGTCAAGCACACGACTTAGAGGTAGGGTTGGGGACAGGACACTGAACATATTATGCAGCAGATACTAGAAATCAGAAGGCTCTTTAAGTAGTGGTGCCAAATTTAAAATTAAGTGCAAAGCACATGCATTGAGCATTCAAATTATAAATCCAACTCTCCAAAGATTTATGAACTTCATCTCTGAGGTATTACATACAGTAGTCTAGATAATAAGCAGGGTCTAAGGGAGTGAGTCCTAATAACTTGAATCTTCAAGCATCTAGCACTCATTATCAGCCATTCATTAGGTTTTAGCTTTACATTCATCCACAAAACAAGCAACCAGTTTTAACACTTTATTGTAATTTTATATACAAAGAATGCTTAACATTAACAGAGCTTAGAACAACAGCAACATTTACAAAAAACTGGATTACAGATGTTGAACAACTAATTTGTTTGAACCCAAACATTAACTTACAAATAGTTAAAAAAAAAAAAGTCCCCCAAACCTCCAAAACTCCCCAACTGCTTCCCACAAAGAAACAATGGAGGAATAGACCAGAACTCAAATATGGTCCTTACAGTACAGAAGACTTTAAACAGTGAACTATAAGTTGCTAAAGATGTTAACTCTATGCTAAACCACTTTGCATTAAAAAATTATTGAGGTTGGTTTTAGAATTATCAACTTTATACTTTTCCCACAACAGGAGTTTAAAAAGCTGTATTTGTTACTAGGACATTTTGGGGATACATTCTAGGGGATAAGGACAAAACCTACAACAAAGCCAAGGACAAGATAGGGACAGCACTAATGGAAAACTTGTCTACTAATTCACTTTGGTTGCTAAATATAATTTTATATTTCTGATAGCAGGGGAAAAAAGGATTTTTGGAAAACTTCCTTCTTGGCCCTCAAAACACTACCTGTTCTCTATCATTTGCCTTTTTTCCCCTAAAGGCATAATTTGCAAACTAAGTCTATTGTTTTAAAAATTAATCCATCACTAGTGCTTTCCCAAACAAAAGGTACACACTGTTGAGCAGAAAACTGCAAGCAATCTTATCGCAAAACATGGCATATACAATGATTTCAGGAGGTAACAATTTGCCCCTCTGCCAAACATACACATTGGTATATTCCTGCGAACAACTTTATACATTTACACAATTCATGTAGTCTGTGTTCAAACAAATTAGGTTGTTTAAAACTTTTTCTAATGCAGACAGACTACAAGTCTATAGCATAGAGAAACAACTGTATCACATTTAAAACGTTAACTTTCAAGGGATCAATTCAAATATTCAAGAAATAACCACGCAATTGTCCATGTAAAGGAAAGCTTCTATTTTGGCTGCATAAAGTCCACATAAATTACAGCCAAAATCAGGGAATTCCTCCAGAAATCTGTTAGTTTCCAATGTATAAATAAACAAAATGTATGAGAAAAAAGGCAAGTAAGTGTAGCTTCATTTGTTTCTTCTGTCTTGAAGATGAAACTCCAACATTATGGTGAAGCAAAATACTCCCCCTATCTTCTCAAAACAGCAGCTACTCTTTACAGGATAGTAATAATTTGTACAAATGTTTCTGCAAAGTATTTCCTCCCCCAACCCCTCTTAAAACAACTGCTCCACATTAAAAAAAATTACGATGTTAGAAAAAGATTTATATTTTCAAGAATATATATATACCTTTGTAAGCTGGGCCAGAGAAATAGACGCAGAAGAGTCATCAATCTGTTCATAAAAAATTAAACACACATTCAAGTTCCACACTGAAAACATCTGAAAGTGATCATTTACTCCCTACTGCCACTTAATGTTCAAATATTGGGTATTTTTATTAGAAGTTTTCCAAAGAATGTTATCTTGTTTTAAGCTGAAATGTAGCTCACCCAACTTATCCTTTTCCACACATCTCACATACAATAAATAAAGGTTAATGGTTGAAGGGGATGCTATTACAATGAGAAAACAGTAAAGAAAAGGATAGGAAAGCTGCTCAGTGTGGTGATTAAATACTAAGAGTCCCAGGTTTATCAGTGATTTCTAAAACTAATGATGCTCAAGACAATGTACACTAGAAGAGAGAATAAGAAATCTTTCTAACTTTCCTATAATGCCAGTATACAACCCTGTAAAAACAAGCAGCTCTTTAAAGGCTCAGATAATTGCTTTAATAAAACAGCTCCCAAATAATTGCTACTTTCCCCTCTTTTGAGTACGTACTGCTCGGTCTGAATAAGTTTATTCTCCCATGCAAAGCATCAGTAGCTAATCTCGCCAAAGAAACCACAGCTTTATCAGGGCAAAAATTTTAAGCCAAATAAAGGGAAACAAAAGGCATCCCGAGGCAGGGCAAACAGAGCAGTTATAGGATGGACTTCAATATGTGGGGGAAATAGTTACTTTAATCAAAGGGAGCAAGTATTAAACATGGATATGAGGGCTTTAAAACACGTATGTTCAAATGTATTTAAAAGTGCTTCATTATTTGTTTCCCTGAACTATATTAATATCAGTTTTTAAAAAGTGTTTATGCATGGGTGTGTAAATGTATACACACACACAATCTTTAGCGTGTAACTCTAAAGACATGATTTCCCTACAAGTGTACCAAAATGAAAACATTATCAGCTTCCTATATAGTAAGTGGGTTGCTTATTCAACATGTTACAAATTTCTCATGCATTACTGGTCAGAACTCTTCTTTAAAATGGAGAGAATGTAAAGAGATGTCTGGATCAAAGGAAAAAAAAAGTGAGTCTTCATCATGCATTTTTCAAGGATTCCAAAGAACTGAGAGTATTTGAAAAAGAAAAAAAAAAAAAAGCAGCATGACTTGGAGCCCCAAATAGAAATGTAACCAGTTTCAATATGTAGTTCTTAGCTTAATGCCACCACAGCAGGAATGCAATAAATGGAAATAAAACTAATGTCGGCTAAATTTAAAATACATCTTATACATGTCTTAAAAGTTTTAAAAGCTAGTTTGATGGATATTACTGTTGGGATGTTTATCTAAACAAAAGGTTCTCAGCTCCACATTGAGGGACTGTAGAGTCCATAAATGCACTAACCCCATATACATTCCTAGCCATATAATCTATCAGTGGGTTGAAGTGTTCTTTCCTTAAAGAATGAATATCTCAAGAGGTAAATTTAGGAAAGAAAAATTGAAAGAACACAGCCTATTTTTACCCAGAAAAATTCTGACCTATTCAATCTATTTTGAAGAGCATAACATTTTATATCAACCAGGAATTACCTGAATTTTAAGAAATAAGGACTGAACAAACTGCTGTCAACCATCATCTATACTATGTTTCTAATCAAAGAAACAAATAGCCTTTTAAAATAGCCTTTTACTATACAGAATATGCATGCTGATCACTTCCTTAGAAAGAAAGCAGCAGTTATATTACACTTTTTTACTGCTGAAACCAAAAAAACCTAACTTTTTTGTTGTTCTTCTTCTCCTCAAATACAGCTGTCTTTTTGTTATTATGCCAGGCTTTCCTATTCTTCCTTTGGGCCAACTTGTTATTAGGAGCATATATTTAGTTATGAGTGCTTTTAGATATTCAACAGCATCTAAATCACTTTTTTCCCATCAAATAATCTGTGGATTCTTTACCAACTGAGCTATAAGGGAAGCCCCTATATATAGCACATTAATACCCTATAAAAATACAAGGAGGTATAATTTACCACAAATTTAGGAAGGCATCCAATTGTTTTCTACATATAGCAAGATATTAAGAAATAAGTGAAAATGCTGACAAGAAATGATTTAAAAATGAGTACGAATTTATATGTATTAAACATCAATTAAAAAAACCCTACTTTAAAAAAGTAGTCTCTAGAAACACTGATTAATATGCACACTGTGGACATGATTAAAATCAACCTACCTCTCTCACATCTAATTTGTGGTCTTGCTTCTGGGAGCAAGAATCTGAAATCTTTTATGTCAACTATACTTGCCTGATATTAAAGGATCTTACAAAATGTAATTCTGATGTTAGCAGAAGGCCCACAGCTTTGGAACACGGAAGGGTAACTACAAACAGCAAAGCTGTGCAATATAGAAACAGCCATCCTTGATTAGAGCTGGCTTAAGTTACCAAAAATGTACATACATTTACTTTTACTAATCAGAATTAAAAAATCTGGCTTTAGTGATTTTGTCTTAATTGTGAATGTGCATAGGACACCTAAGTCTCCTAAGATGGGCACTAATGATGCTTTATGAATATATTTTCTCGTATTTTAAATGTCAGCAAATGTACCCCAAGCAAATAATGGGGATATTATGTTATCTAATTTCTCCACTTCAAATAATTCTACCTAAAAATTAAAGCCACTTTTAGTTATTTTTTTTTAAAAAAAGAAGAAAGAAAAGAGAAACCTAAATAAGCATAAAATAAACTGCTTCTTATAAGTGTAATACAGACATGCCAGGGAACACACAAGGCTAAAAGAATGTTAACTTTATTTATGAACATGTGATCTGTGCTTATACACATGCTAATAAACAAAAAGGAAATAATTGTTTTCAAGAAATAAAACTTCATCTGAATTAGTTTAAATACTGTATAAAATGTACTTTATACAAAATGTGTTACATTAACTACTACAGTCACCAGTATAGTCAATCTAATTTGTGCTAGCATTTGGATACATAAAAATCAGTTTTAAACCAATCACCAGCAAAACAGAAACTTGTGGACAGTTTTTACAGCATTATGCTTTAAAAAAAAAAAAAAACCCCAAACCCCCAAAAAACCATATACCCCAAAGAGGGAAAAAAACTCCCAAAACACTAAGTTTTGATTTTTGAATCACTATATTTAGTTCCATGAGAACTAAAGGCCATATACTTTAGAAAACAAGTCCAAAGTTCAGATATTCTATGTTATCGTGTTTAAGATTCAATGATCCAAGGTTAGTGAAAATACCTGATACACAATTAAAAGATCACTAGTATTTTAAAAGGATAAAGTTGAAAGAGCAAGCAATACCCTTAAATTCTAAGTGAGGATTTCAGACATCTTGTATTGTGTACAAATCAAGCCTGAGCACTCAAACGTTTAGAGAACCATCAAGTTTTACAGAACTCAATTACTACAGATCTCTGTTCTGAACCGGGTGTTTCACCCTGTAACTCAGGAATGCTGCTACCTTTTACTTAAAAGCTCAAAGTCAAAATGGTGTCATACTTAAGGTTACTAAGATGTTAACCTGGTTAAGAGGAGTTACCTTTGATAAGCTACAGCTTTCAGTTAGCTTACAATTAATGCAGCATTTTAATACCTTATGAGAAAGAGGGAATTATTTTAATTCGGACAACTGAGCAGACTAGAAGTAAAAGATCTCTATTAAAACTTGAGTACTCAATTGTATAAAATCATCAAAATCATCGACGAAACATTGTATACTTGTAGGGGGCCCAATTCCAGGTTTCACTTTACAGTACAGATGTAAACAAAGAATAGGAGCTCAAAACTGCCAAATAAAGCAAAACTAAATAATAAAAGCTGCGTCAATGGTCTCTGGAAAGCTCTATGACGTGTCTGAACTTGGAGAAAGCATCAAACTTTAAATATAAGCTTTGGATGTTGCTAATGCATTTTTCAAAGCCATCAATCAGGCAGAAAAAAAGAAAAAAAAAAACCCAAAAACCAAAAAAAAACTAAGTGATACAACGTGAAAATGGCAAAATATACATTCCAAACATTTTTTTTATTGCAGGAAACAAAAAGCACACAACAGCCTGTACATACATACAAAATACTAACTATAGACAGACAGATGCAGAACATGTTACCATGTTCATCAGTGTAAAACCTATACGATCTAAAAAGGATCATACATTAACTGTACAACACAGTGTCATACAGGGAGAATGCTACCATATTTAATATGAAACAGTGGTTTTTGGGCACAAATTACCCATTTCTACAAAATAAAGTGTGTAAATTATGCCACATATATCCATATTCAACTGAGCTGTCATCAAAATACATTTTATTTACAATAGGTACTATGATCAACTGGATATTACGTTCTAAAAATGATTTACTTCACTGCTACATTATAAAGGAAAAAGCAACGTGTAGAAAAAGTGTGAGATTGTGTTTTTACATACTGCTTTTGAAGTTCCCATCACTGGTTCAGTTCGACTTCTAAAAAGACAAAAAGAAAAACAGCATTAACTCTCTGAGTAGCTATTAATCAATTTTTGTGCTAAAAACATCTCTCCAATCATAAATTTTTTAGGAACACAACTTTTCCTTGGCACAAAGATTTAAAAACAACCAATTTCAGAAGTAATAAATATACTACCTTATTTAATTTTTACTACCTTTGAACAGTTTAAGATGCATTTTTGGTTTAAAAAAAAATCCATACTTGGTAATTATAGAATAGATGTGTATCTTTCTACCTAAAATAAATGTTTTCTGAAAGGCAGTATGAGGATTTTGTTATTCAAGAAACTTTGTGGCTATTTCTTAATAGGCTGAACAAGTATATTAATCCTCACTTTTTAATAGGTACAGATGAGAATTTTCATACCCTGAATTACCTTACAGCAAGACTGCTGCTGTAAATATTTTATAATTTGGAGCCCTGAGAAACTGTTATGCTCCAAAAACTAAATTTCAAATCCAGAAAAGACAGGTTGGCAGTTTCATCTTTTTAAAAGTCTCAACACAGTGACCAAGATAAAATAGGAACGCTATCTTCCAGAAAAATCAACAGTTTGACAGTGTATTTTCGTTAAAAGAATAAGTTTAATAAGTTGGTTATGGAGAATTGAACTGATTTTTAAAAATATATACACAAGTAAGCTCAAGAAGAAATTCCTTTAAAAGTCCACACAGGAAAGGGTATGAGGGTCAAGTTGCTAAAATATAGCCTGTAAAGGCTTAGTTTTAGTTTTAAGTTTATGCTATCCTGACAGAAAAATGTTAGATAGGATATGAAAGGAATTTCTGGTTTGTACATGACTGGGACATCCTGAGATAAAAATGAAAGTTTCATTTACTAGTATTTGCTCAACAAACTCAAAAACACTTCATGAGGTAAGTATATTATAAAAGAAACCAAATACATAGTGAATTACACATGCAATTCTGTAAGAGGCAACTATTTTCCCATGTACTTTAAACAATTCTCTCCCTAAAGTTTCTGAATATCAAAACAATCTCCTGAAACTGAATGTTTGCTATTTTTACAAAGCACTTAGTAAATTAAGGTATAACTTCACACTAAATTCTAGGAAATAATTCTTCCCTTATAATGTCTCAAAATTATATAAAGTTAAAGGTACATAGCTCACTTGGTATTTACAGAAGGAAAAAAAAAGTCTTCAGCTTTTAAAGTTACTATACAAAAGATTTAAGAACCTCCAAATGTTAAAATATGGAATAGAACTTTAAACTAAATGAGAACAGTCTTAGAAAGAAAACTTGCCCACATGAAGCAAAGCTCCAGGAAATGACTTTATTTTACCTCAATTCCAAGAACACATTCCATTTCCTAGGACTGGCAAATTCCAGAATGTTTCATTGACCAAAAGCAGAATTTGCCAGAATTTCAAGTAAGTCTATCTTACCTCTGAGTATTTTTTAAATAGCCCAAGTTGCTATCCTCTTCACAGATCATACTGAGTTGGTCAAAAAGTTCGTTTTGGTTTTTTCATTCCATTGTTTGGAAAAACCTGAAGAAACTTTTTGGCCAACCCAGTAACTGTTATCAGCATTAAAATGGCAAGAAAGCAGAGAAAGTTAGATATAAAGTTATAATCCTGCCCTTTTAGTGAACTCCTTAAGCTCTAGACCATTCCTAAGTATTACCACTATAATTCCTACTCCAATAAAGGGCATTTGCCATGTGCCAGGCACTACTGAATTCCTCCAATTCCTTGGAGTTACATATATTTTATTTTGAGGAATCTGAGGTACAGACTTTAGGTAATTTACCCAAATACAATTTCACACAACTGGTGTGAAGCAATAAATGGGAGTCAAATCTAAGCCTGATTCCAGTGTCTGTGCTCATGAATCCTATAAACATCGCTTTCCAACAAAGTCCCTTATTAATGAGAAGCAAATACTAGCATTACTGAATACTCCTGACGCTGACAAAATATTTAGGACAGATTTCAAGACACTTACATTCTTGTAGTGAAAAAATGGTAGGGGGGAAAAGTGCCCAGGTAATAAAAACCAACGAAGGGGAAAGATTTACTTATTTGAAGATCATTTGCTTTTTGTTAGTATTACCTATATAGATCAAAAAGCCTACTCACTCTTACTTCTGACTACAGTTTAACTAGGGAAAGAAACCAGGAAAACAAACATTCTCGTAATTTTAAGGATTAAGACGACATACTCATTAGCACAAAGTAATGAGTTCAGTTCTAAAGTATACCTTTTCCTTCTCACAAAGTAAAAAGTATTTTGAGAACTTGCAAATGTGGAATTTAATAAATACTTACATAACATATGTCTTGCTTGTAGATTTAACACCTCCAATAGGAATTCTTCTAACAATTACAGATGAATTTTTAGGAATTAGAGCATTATCATCAGTATATTCTGTAAATAAAAGGATAAAGAGTTGAATTTCTATTTAGAGATTTGGGTAAGTTATAGTCCTCAAGAATTAGAAAACTTCAACCAGACATAGATGTTATGGGAAATCATCTTAAATATAAAAGAGCATTAATAACCACATGTTCCTTGCATCGAGATTATTGTCAGAACAAATATCCAAAGCCATAAGGAGTTAACACCAAATATGTCAACAGGTTCTTGCCTCTGGCACCTCTACCAGAGATGGAAGTGGAACCCCAAGTCTCAGGAAGACTAAGTCATTCTCTATTTAGCCAGTAATGCTGAACATCTGAACTATATGAGGAAAAAGTTGTCATTTAGAATGAAAATATTTTCTCTCTCCTGGTGGCTCAGACGGTAAAGCGTCTGCCTATAATGCGGGAGACCTGGGTTCAATCCCTGGGTTGGGAAGATGATCTGGAGAAGGAAATGGCAACCCACTCCAGTGTTCTTGCCTGGAAAACCCCATAGACAGAGGAGCCTGGTAGACTACAGTCCATGGGGTCGCAAAGAGTCAGACACAACTGAGCGACTTCACTTTCTCTTTTCCTGGGCTGTACAAGAGTATTACTGGGGAAGACAGACTAAAAAGTATGACACATTTTGAATACTTTGTAGTCAAAGAAAAAAGGGCTTTGTAATAAAGAATTCTAAGTGGGATGCAACTCTGGATAGAATGTTGATTCAAGGAAAGCCCCTCTGGGGAACTGACATCTGAGACTTAGAGAAGACTGAGAAGACAAGATATGCAAAAACACTGGCAAAGAATGTTTCAGACAGAGAAGCATGTGGAAAAAAATGACACAGAAAGGCCAGAAGAGCTGATGAAAAGGACAGAAAGACCAGAAACACAGGTGCAGGTTACATATATTTATATTTTGTTTCTAAGTACAACAGGAAATCATTGAAGGATTTTAAATAAAAATGATGACAATCTGATTCATATTAAAAACAAAAACTCTGGTATCTAAGTGAAGAATGAATCTGTATAGGAACAAGAACAGAAACAAGGTGACTGAGGAGGAGATTGCTGCGTAGTTCAGTTAAGAGAGAATAATGATCTGCTCTGGAAGTGACAGAGAAATCAAGAGAATGTTTTAAGGCTTTCCGACAGATGTGGGTGGGGTCAGAGATGGAGGAGAAAGAGAAATCAGTCATGAATTCCTGGGTTCGTGGCTTAGGCAACTGGATGAACACAGATGCTACTTTCTGAGCAGACAAGACAGGAAGAATTATCCTACTCTTGGGACTATTACTTGGACTAGTTCTCTAAGAACGAAATTCAAACAAAAAATGAATCAGTGAATTCAACGATGGTTTTAAAAAAAAATTTGCTATGAAAGGAATTTGCAAAATTACCAAAAATAATCCACTACAGGGGGATATATGTAAAAATGTAACCATCTCCCTTAATCAAACAATCAAGTATTAGGGTTCACTCTTTAAATTACTGAGTTTACCTGACTCACTTAAGTTACTCAGCACCAAGTGCTCTAATTATTAAGCTTATCAACCTCTGTTCTAATTATTTTAAGTTTATCAAATATGTAGTAAGCATTTTAAGCTTTTATAGATGTACTGGGCTCTATCCTTTCTAATCACATTATCATAAACTGGATTTCCCAAGTGGCACAGTGGTAACAGACACAAGTTCGATACCTGGATTGGGGAGATCCCCTGGAGGACGAAATGGCAACCTACCCGGTATTCTTGCCTAGAAAATTCCACAGACAGAGGAGTGGAGGGCTACAGTCTATAGGGTCATAAAGAGTTGGACACGACTGAGTGCACATACACATAAATTGTTCAGGAAAGGGTTCTTTTTGGTATATATATTTCAAGTAGTAAGCTTTATCTTCATAAGTATCCAATTAGAGTGATACAATTTTCTAATGTAAGACTACCATCATTATCTTTTGCATAGTTCAGGATAGTTCCAAGTTTCAAGCAAGCTCTAAGAAAGAAACACCCAGAAGCATGGGAGATGAGGAATCTTTAAAAAAAAAAAAAAAAACTCTAAAACTTTATGTCAAATACCAGACAATTAAGTTGCTGACTATGTAACAACTGTCAAAAGAGTTCACTGTAGGAACAAATAGCAACTGTGTTCAGGAGCTTTCCAAGACGACTTTATTCACCTCATCAACACAGTGCTGTCAAGCTTAAAGTCTGGCTCTGATGCCACATGCTCTCTAATTGACCTTTTAAAGTATCTGAATTACAGTGATGATTTCCTACCTTTAGAATACCTCAATAAGTAACCTGTTAGCTTCAAAAGATCCTATTTGACACTGCCATTTTTGATCCAAAAACATGAAGAATATGGATGAAATGAAAAACAAGACAAATTTAAGAAATGGAGAAATAGTCTTTTGAAAATCCTTTTTCCTCAGCTTCCAAATCTTTTTTACCCTAAGTTCAGAATAAAGGCTGTTTTGTTGTGTGTGTGTGTGTTTTTTTTTTGGGGGGGGGGGGGATAATTGCAAATAAGCAGAAAACTTAGAAAAACAAGTTTATATAGGAAAAACACAAAAAGATTGTAGTCTAGAAACAAAGAAGCAGAATTCTTAAATCTGAAACATGAAATTCTGATTCAAGCATTTCAGTCTAAGATTTAAGAGTCCTAAACATGGACAGACTTCCAAAACTGTCCAGAATCTTTTATAGAAACATGAGAGAAACATTAATTCAAACAAACTAAAGTGATCCAGTTCGCCATTCTTTCCTAGGCAATCTCCTAACTATGAAGCTATAAATATTTATTCTGTCCTCTTTAATTCACTGGATGGTGCTAAAAGCAAGTGGCATTCCTACTCAGCTGCCTTGTGACACTGATACTACTTGCCATAAAATTCATTAAGTGCCTAAATATCTTTTTCTCTCCTAATTTGAGGACAGCATAAGATGCAAACTTTCTCTTCTCTTAACCAATCCAATAGCAAAGCTTACTACAGCAAAGTTTTCTCCAATAATGACAGTTCACAAATAAACAAAAAACACAGGGCTGGGCAAAGCACTTTCCTGCTTTCAGCATTTGTAAAAATAAGGTATTAAATAATTTCCTAGCTTAGAAAAAACATAACACATCACAAACTCTTAAATTCATGGACAAAAATTCAATCAACAATAATTTATTCCAGTCTAACAAAGCTGTAATCAGTTATTAGATGGAAAAGATTGATGGAGTTTAATCTAAAATGAGTTAATTGTGTTATACTTAAGCAAAATATGAAATCTGTGTATGATTAAAACTGTCTTAATATTCTCTAATTTCACTTAATAGTTTATTTTCTCTCCTTCATTAAGCATCATTAACATATCCAGATGTCCTAAAATTATTATAAATCCATCTGTTCTGTTAAGTGTGACTGTAATGCTTAAGGAAGGCTTTTGTGGCCTTAAAAAATATTTCCTTAAAGGTATTTTCTTGAATAATGTTTTTAAAAGCTGTTTCTCAACTAATCATGATCACCAGCAATTTTCCTCACAATCACAATTTCCAAAGCCTCACATGAAGCGTCTCTTAGGTCTGATACACTGAAAAACTGGAAAGGGGGGAAGTGGAGAATATTCCTGCACATGTTATCAAGTTAGTATACAAGTTCTTTCTTACTATTTTTGAGTGCTGTTCCTTAATACAATTATATTTATGTCTGGATGTAAACGTAAAAAACAGCTCTTGTACTTGACAAGTGGGGGAACCTCCCCCAATTTCAACTAAAAGAACCCATGTTCCACTAAGCCAAATTTAGTGATCAATAAACTACCCTAACTAGAACTTCACTTTACTTCTCATCTTATCAAAAAAAACTCAAAAGACACAAAACGACACATCAGCGTTGCAGTCCTGAGAAAAAGAAACCGAAGTTCAAAGCCAGAATCTGAAAATAGAAACTCTTAAGAGGCCATTCTCATTCTCGTATCTATGTTAAATTCTCAGTATCATAGAAAAAGCTTTAATAAAAGAGAAAAATTTAAAGATTCCAATTAGTGGCTTATGTATATTCATATGGTAGTGCAGCAGACTATTTTTCAGTATCCTAGTATCAATATAATCATATAAAATCAAGCAACCACTATTTTAAAAAATATGTACTTTTGATCTTTAAGAAACTGCTAAAATTTAAGAGCAATGTGATGAACGCAGAGTTCAACTACTTAATTCTTAACTTAACACACCAGACAAAAGTGGTCACACCAGAACATACCAAGTTCCAAAAGCAATTCCAACTTTAAAAACCGGCTGGATTAAAAACATCAAAGGGAGGATCTTTCTCCAAATACAGGCAACTCCAAAATTAAAACTAAATAAATCGGGGAAGGGAGAAGAGGAGGACTTAAAATTTGCCATCAAACCCCCTACGGTGATTAAGTTAGAAAGTTAGAGAAGGTTCTCCAGCGCTGCTTTACAAAGAAGCCTTCCTCTTGCTCTCCTCTCCTCCTTCAGATGGAAAACAGATTAGGAAATGCCCCCGGGTAAGCACTCAGACAACCTGGATGACATCCCCACCCCTTACCATCAAAACCATCATTAAAAAAAATCATTTGGGAGGAATCATCAGACAGTTGGGGATCGGCCGGTTGCAGATGACCCAAGTATACAGAAAACAAATCAAAGTCAGTTAAACTCGGGGGGCTGACTGCTGCAACCCCTGGCTATCAATGAAAGTCGTCCCCAAAGTGTTAGAACGAACAGTCCCACAAGAGACATAATGGCGGTTAGCCTCCTGCCAGGCACCTCGCCACCAGCATCTCTCTTCCACCAGCCAGGATCCGGAGCCCGGGCGGCTCTTACCTTCTTTCGTCTGTGCGTTGGTGATCTGCAGGTCGCAGTCGGCAGCTTTCAGCTTCTCTCTCCCCATAATCTGCTTCTTTAAGTCGCAGAGGGAGATGTGGAGCCCATCAAAGGTGACGGTATCATAGTTGAGTTTAGAAGAAAATTTATAATGCACACAGGACATGGTGCCAAAGGATTCCTAAGGTTCAGCGAGGAGACGTGGACACGCTCAATATATGTATATTTATAAACTTAGGAGCAAAATATGTACACACACAAAACACTCAGAGACACCGAAGGACCCTAAAAAGCCTCAGATTAAATACCCCCCCAACCACAAGCAGGGGTTCGTAAAAACAATAATTCAGAACCCGCCCCTCCCCCCGGATATTCAGAATCGCTTCATGTGGGAGGAGGCGGACGAGGACGGGGCAAGGGGGCAAGCGAGAATCCGCCAACCGGCACAATGTCACCCGGCTGGGTCCCTCTCGCTCATGCTAAGGGCCGGCAGGAGACAGGGGCAGCGGTGCAGTCAGTAGCGGTCAGTCCACACGTTAAGAGTCCAAGTGACCCCGTGGGGTCAGGGGTCCATAGCGCGGCCGCACCTCCCGGATGGTCTCTTTCTCCGTGGATGGGGGTGACCCAGGCCCCGGGAGAAGGCAGAGGGGAGAGGGCCTAGGCCCGGAGTCCACGAGCGGCCTCTCGCCTCCTCCTGGCTTCCGGACGACCGGCGTCGGCTGCCCCAGGCCCAGGCCCCCGCCACGCAACAGACCCCTTTCGCCTGCTCCCCGCAGGGCCACGGGCGGCCCCGCGGCCTAGGCCGAAACGCGCGGTCGGCGGAGGAGAGGCCTTCCCGCAGGCCGCCCCCGGCTCCACCTCCCCCCCGCCGCCGCCGCCGCCGCCGCCAACGCCAACGCCAACGCCGCTCAGACACAAAGCCGGTACTAGGCCTCGGCTAGGCCTCGCAGCACTTCCTCACCACCCCGGGCCCCAGCCAGCGGCCGGGGGGCTTCGGCCGACCCTCGCGACGCTGCCGAAGGCTCCCTGACGCTTCCTCTCGCCGAGTGCTCCGAGCTTCTCTCGCCTTTCGCTTCCGTCGCCTCTCGGCCCAATACCGCGAGATTAAGCCCGGAAACCGCCGAGCAACGGCGAGGGCTCCGCCGGCTCCCTGTTTTGTTTCGCCCCTCTGCCGCTCTCGGGCCCTCACCAGGCGCCGGCGACACCTCTGAGCCAGGCACTATGGCGGACGCGGCCTGGCTTCGGGCGAGCGCCCCACTCCGGGGTCTCTTAAGCAGGGATTGCACGGGCGGCGCGCGAGGGGCGGGGCTGGCGTGCGCCGATAGGCGGGCCGAGGGGCGAGGCTTGGGCGTCACAAAGCGCACCGGCCCGCCCACGTGACCCCGCGCTTTGTGACTCCCGAGCGCGGAACCTGAACCAGCCGGGTGAACGGAAGAAACCATCTGCCTCAAAAGGCGGGGTGACAGACAGCAAAGAGGACCGGCTCATAGCGCGGTTCCGGAGGGGAGCTTAGGTTTCCGCTGGTGCCTGGCTAGTTCCCATTGAAACTTGGCGTGTGGGAGGGGCACCTAGCTGACTCCTCCTTCCACACAACCCCCATCGATCCTCCCGAGCCCCCCAGTTTAAGTAAACATTATGGTTGCTATGCAGTTAACTATGGTTGCCATGTAAGCACCCCCTAGCTTCCCCTTACAACAGACTGGCTATCTAAAGCTCTTCCTAAGGAGAAATTCTGGAGCAGCCCCGGGCTAGAAAAGATAACAGCCACTACTGTGAAGATTTACTGAGCTCTTACTACGTGCTAAGCATGGGGCTAAGCGCTTTACAACACTTCCAGGTTCTGAGCAGTTGCCTGCTTTGAAACCCGACCTGTGGGACCCTAGATTTTACTCCTCTGTGCCTCCCGTTTCCTAGGTTATAAAATACTCTTTAAAAAAAAAAATCGTACTTGGCTTACAGGATTGTCATGGATTAAATGAATACGTTTTCATTGCTCAGGACCGTGCCTAGCACATGGTTTAATGTGGCTCAATAAATGTCAGTTTAACAACGTCAACAAAAAACCCGAGGTGGTCAGCACTACTACTTTCAAATTTATAGATGAGAAAACTGAGGCTAGGGGTCGTGCACTTTCTGAATTTGCAGAATCAGAGGAACGTCTTTTCGGTGGCGGGGTCCGAAATTCCTTCGCTAATTGGCAGTAACTAAGCACCACCCAGTCTACTGTTCGTGCCCGGAGAATCCCAGGGACAGGGGAGCCTGGTGGGCTGCCACCTATGGGGTCGCACAGAGTCGGACACGACTGAAGCGACTTAGCAGCAGCAACTAAGCGACTAAGAACCCCCTCAGTAGATTGGCATCTTTTCTCCTTGGTGCTTGGGGAAGTTACCATTACATCCATACAATTCATAATGTCATCTTATTGGAAAAGTCTCCGGAGGCCACCTTATTTAAATGGGACCGTCATTACTCTCCATTCCTATACACTTAAATTTTCTTCCAAGCTCTCATCATTACCCACAGAGTTTATGTCTATTTTTAAATCGTCTGTTCTGAGAAAAGGGACTTTTGTCTCTTTTGCTTATGCTATCGGAGAAGGCAATGGCAACCCACTCCAGTACTCTTGCCTGGCAAATCCTATGGACGGAGGGGCCTAGTGGGCTGCAGACCATGGGGTCGCTAGGAGTCGGACACGACTGAGCGACTTCACTTTATTTTTTCACTTTCATGCATTGGAGAAGGAAATGGCAACCCACTCCAGTGTTCTTGCCTGGAGAATCCCAGGGACGGGGGAGCCTGGTAGGCTGCCGTCTATGGGGTCGCACAGAGTCCGACACGACTTAAGTGACTTAGCAGCAGCAGCTTATGCTGTATCTCCGCCTCAGAACACTGCTTGGACATAGTAGGCACTCATTGTGTTGAATAACTAACACATTTTTAATGTGATCTATAGTAATAGCATGGTTTTAAGATTTTGGCAAATTAAGGACAGTCCGAGAGATACAAATACAATTTAATTTAACCACATCATCATCAATGCTTTTCACATGTAACACATTTCTCTCTTATCTTCTTCAGTAACCCACTAAAATTTTCTTGCTCTTGGGTCCACTTAAGAAGGGCTGCTTTTCTTGAAAAAAAAATTTCTGTGTGAATGAATGAGGGAAAAATCACATATAATGAAAGAAAATGACAAATCATCCTAGTATCTCTGCCTCCAAAACGGTGAATCTGTATCCTTTCACTAGTCTTTAGCTAATCCCACCAACCCTAATTTAATCAGTCAACTTGATGAGATTCAAAGGATGCCACACCCTTAGGGTAGAGTAGATCAGAATCCTGTCAGAAGAGCACTAAGAGTTCTCTGAAAGAATACACAATCAGTGATGTGACCGGATCCAACAACCAAGAGCCCTTTATAAAACTCTGTTTACTCTGGGCACTTATTTTTGGAGACCTCACTCTGGATCACGCCAAACAGGTCAAATGTATCCACATTAAATATACTTTTGATGGGATTTAATTAAGTAGCTTGATTAATGACAAAATTTCATTAAATTCCTTTATTAATATCAATTTTGTAAATTCCTTTTGGTTGCACAGAATTACATTCCCTGCCACTGTTGTACCCATCTCCCCAGTTTTTTCAAATAATTTATTTATTTGGCTCCGTTGGGTCTTCGTTGCTGGAGGACTTTCTCTAGTGTCAGCAGTTGTGGCTCCTGGGCTCTACAGTACAAGCTCAACAGTTGGAGCTTAGCTGCTCCACAGCATGTGGGATCTTCCCAGATCAGGAATGGAACCTGTGTCTCCTACATGCAGGTGGATTCTTTACCATTGGGCTACCAGGGAAGCCCTCTCCAATATTTTTGTAAGTCCTTGAGAAGCCTTTTGTGCTATACCTATGGTGAACGAAGCCTCCCTTTCCAAGAGCCTGTTAGTGGCTCAGTTGTGTCCAACTCTTTGTGACCCTGTGGACTGTAGCCCACCAGGCTCCTCTGTCCATGGGATTCTCCAGGCCAGAATACTGGAGTGGGTAGCCATTTCCTTCTCCAGGGGTTTTTCCCCACCCCGTGATCAAACCCAGGTCTCCTTCACTGCAGGCAGATTCTTTACCATCTGAACCACCAGGGAAGCCCTTCCAAGTGTCTCCTCTGTAGCAATTTTGGGACTCTTATAGCTAGGATTTTATAACTTTGTCCTTCTCAAGCCCACTGTACCTCATCCCTCCACCAAACACGTGCATTTAGTAGATTCCTTACCTTAGTTCCTTTGGCTAAAATTTGTGAATTGGGAGACCCACAAAGCTCTGCCTGTCCACTGCAGGGAATATGGACTACTACCCAGGATCCAGAAGTTAGGGTGAAGACTGCCCTCATGGAGACTGCAGTTTATTTGCAGTTATAATCCAATCTCCCAAATGCCCCAGATCATCAGATTCTTAGTCTGGTCTGCATGCTCTCAGACCAAATTCATCAAAGGTAGATATGTATGTCCCCACACCACCGATCTACCAATATATCTTCCCCAGATGGTTGATTGCCCTTATATTACTTTGGTATTTATTTATTTAGCATTAAGGCTACAAAAGTTTTCGCATTTTTTATAAAATGCGTCAGTCTTCTCCCCTTCGTGTGTTTTGTGTTTGTGTGTGGTGTGCGTGTGTTGCCGTTGTTGTTGTTTTTGGCTGCATCACACAGGTGGTAGGATCTCAGTTCCCCAGTGGACTAGGGACTACACTTGGGCCCTTGCCAATGAAAGTGTCAAGTCCTAACCCCTGGACTGCCAGGGAATTCCCTCCTTCAAGGTGTTTACCCTTACTTCTGTACAGTTCCTGGCCATTCAGCACCCACCTTAGATGTTTATTTGCTATGTTTCCTTCTAGTTTATGTATGAACTTCCTGAGTTTAAATTCTGTAATCTGTTTGAAGGGTTCTACACAGAGCAAAGATCATTTTATCCCTTTTAAAACTGTGCAAGGGACTTTCTGTCTTTTGTTTTTTAACTGTTGTTTTAAATCTTATGTCTATAATACATAGATGATTTTAGTTTTTAGAAGATTTTTGCTACATTAGTTTTGACTCCCTTCTCTTTTGTCTTCTTAACAGCATTTTAAGGCACATTTAATTTGCTGTAAGCTAAAGGTCTTTGATTATTTAAGTCCTCACATGAACTGAGTTTTTGAAAACTGATATGAGCAACCTATTTCCTCCCCACTATTAATTCATGTATTCACTCAACACTCATTCAATTGGGAATTCCCTGGCTGTCCAGTAGTTAGGACTCAGCACTTTTCACTACAGGTTCAATTCCTGGTCAGGCAACTAAGATCCCCACAAGCCAGGCAGTGTGATCCAAAACAGAAAAAAAAAATATGACAATACCATGCATAGAAGACATGTGTAGGGAAGAGTAAGATCCCTTGTGATCATCGCGGGGTATACGCTGGAACAGTCATTTGGAGAAAAAGTGGAATTCTCTTGCAAAACTGAGCATTCCTTTACCCCATGAATCAGTAATTCCCCTCCTTGATTTGTGAAACAGTTAAAATAGTACTTTCCTAGAAAGAGTAAGGGATTGTAGGAGAAGAAATGAGAAGATGTTCAATGAGTATAGAGTTAGAATATATATATATATGTCACTTTTATATATGTAGTATCTTTATGTATATAGTATATATAATATCTCTCTATATATACATAGTAACTTTATATATATATAATATATATATAGTATCTTTCTCATATTGGTTATAAACACAAGGCAAAATTTATCTCATGAATTTGGACAGGAATTTTATGGAAGCTCTCTTTTTAATAACAAAAAGCTGAAACAACCCAAATGCCCATGCTGTGAGAAGAGATACATTAAAATCTATCCAGACACTGGAATGTTGTACAGCAGTGAAAATAAATAAAATATAGCAACGTGCAATAATATGGTGATAGGAATCTTTTTAGCTGTTCTTGAATCAAAAAAGCAAGTCTCAGAAGATAGTATATTATGCAATGCCCTTTCTGTGAATTTCAAAAACAGGTAAAACTAAACAATGTATAATTTAGTTAAGCATTTGGATATAACACATCTATACAAGACAACTGGAGAGTGATTCCCTCTAAGAAGGAAGGATAAAATACAGAGGAGGAGCTCAGAGTTGTTGGAATGATCTTGTTCTTGGATAGGTTCACTCTTTGTGATCACATGGACTGTAGCCCACCAGGATCCTCTGTCCGTGGAATTCTCCAGGCCAGAATAGTGGAGTGAGTTGCCGTTCCCTTCTCCAGGGGATCTTCCCAACCCAGGGATCAAATCTAGGTCTCCCACATTGCAGGATTCTTTGCCATCTGAGCCACCAGATAAGCTGATAGGTTCGCAGGTATTCATTCTTTTACTGAAAAGAAAGAACAATTAAACTAAAAGGGAGTCATGCACAGAACAATGATAACAAGTGGTCAGGGGATCAGGGTTATGATTAATTCATTGATGTGCCCCTGAGGTTTCAGCCCTCCCTCCTTCCTGCTGCCGGCAAAGAATCTCACAGACAGGAAAATGAAGCCTCTTTCAAAGAAACCAAAGTTAGTCTAGCTTCCTAAACTCTTGTAGCACTTAAAGCCATAACTGTAAAAACAAGCAAACAAACCTCATGTTTTGCTTATACTTGTATATTTTGGTTCTAGTTTTCTTGTGTTCAGATCAGAGTCTACTTGACCATCAGACTCGGGTTGACCTGGGGGACCTGGAGCTAGAACATGGCACCGGTGACCTCACACTGTCCTGTGTCTTCTAACTTCACTCCACCCCATAAAAGTGGGACTCAAAACCAGGAATGTTTTGAAGAGGTGAGGCCTCATAAAAGCCATCAGGGAATATTATGTATAGACAGACACATGCCACGCTTACTTCTTCCAGGAATGCAAGGGTTCTGGATAAACACAGAAGAGAAATAGGAATGGAAATATTATTGTGCCAGAGCCTAGGCAAAGCTCAGAACCTCCGAGAAGCTTCTTCTGTCTAGGGTGAATCCGACCTATTCATTCATTCCCTCAGATATGAAGTTTGTAATGAGCGTCAGTATGTTCCAGGCACTGTGCTGGCTGCTGGGCAATCTGCAGTAAACCTATCAAAGCCCCTGCCTGTCGGAAATTTACAATAAGGAAGGAAAGTCGTGTAGTTTTAGAGGCTCCCAAACTTGCTGTGTGACCTTAGGAAAGTACCTTAACTTCTCTGGCCCTTGGTTTCCTCCGGGGATGTTTTATGGGCTCACGTGACTGCACTCAGAAGGATCCTGTGCTTGGTTTAATGCTGCGCTGTTGCTGTCTAGACATTCCTCACAAGTTTCATTTTCATTTTGCCCTGAGTCCCACAGAGTGTGTAGCCAGTCTTGGTTTCCTGTCTTTTTGGGCGGGGATTGGGGGTTGGAGAAGGAAATGGCAATCCACTCCAGTACTATTGCCTGGAAAATCCCATGGATAGAGGAGCCTGGTAGGCTACAGTCCATGGGGTCGCAAAGAGTCGGACACGACTGAGCGACTTCACGTTGGGGGTTGGGGGGTGGGGGTGGGTGCTGTGCCCTGCAGCATGCTGGATCCTAGTTCTCCAATCAGAGATAGACCAGAGCCTCTTGCACGGGAAGCAGGGACTCTTAACCACCAGACAATCAAGGAAGTCTTCGGTCTTAGTTTCTTGCTGTGTAAGACAGAGTTAAAATTGTGCTTTCCTAGAAACAGAAAGTGGGCTTCCCTGGTGGCTCAGCAATAAAATAATCTGCCTGCCGATGCCTGCCAGTGCCTGCCAATGCAAGAGTCACGGGCTTGATCCCTGGGTCGGGGAGATCCCCTGCAGTAAGAAATGGCAACCTACTCCAGTATTCTTGCCTGGAAAATCCATGGAGAGAGGAGCCTGGCAGGCTACAGTTCCTGGGGTCGAAAAGGGTTGGAGACGACTGAGAGACTATAAACACACAGAAACAGAAAGTAGGGATTGGCAGAGGGGGAAATGGGAAGAGTTTCAGTTTCATTAGACGAAAAAGCTCTAGAGATCTGTTGCGCAACAAAGTAAATACACTTCACACTACTAAGTACATTTAAAAATGATTTTTACATTTTATGTTATGTGTGAAAAAAAGACAAAAACTAGTATCTTCCTCATAAGGTTGTTAATATAATTCCCTGACAGTGTTTGGCATAGAAGCACCACATAAATACATGTGGCAAATGCTAGAGATATTTCTTTGAAGCGCTTCCAGTTCAGGTAAACATAACAACAACACAACAGCTCTGGTTGGCATTTGCCACCCATTTCCTATTCACCATGCCCTGTGCCAAGTATTTTCAATGCAACCCTCCTTAAATTTTCCCAAGAACCCTGCAAATAAATCCTAATATTATCCCCATGTTATAAACGAGGCAATGAGGTTCAGAGAGGTTAAGCTGTGCTTGATGTCATATAGGATCCATCATTTAAAACAGGGTGTGCCTGGCTGGGCAGGGGGGTCTCCTAACCATGACTCTATGTGACAGCAGGGGTATCCTACGGAGGGGCCCACGAGGAGAGGCTCCCCGTCTTTGGGTACCAGGAGCAAAGCTGATCCACGGCCAACAGACTGTCTCCCACCTTCTTTCGTCTCACACTTCTTTTCTGTTATCTTCAGCCCTGTTTTATCTTATCTCTGCTCCTGGATTAAGTTTTCAGAGGGCACAAACTGCATCTGCTTCAGCTATGTCTCCCGGCAGGCACCTGGAATGTGCTGGATAATTATTTGTAGAGTCCCAAAATGACTCTTGGGAGATGGTGAAGCACAGGGAAGTCTGGCATGCTGCCGTTCATGGAGA
Source organism: Bos indicus (assembly GCF_029378745.1). Lineage (NCBI taxonomy): Eukaryota > Metazoa > Chordata > Mammalia > Artiodactyla > Bovidae > Bos > Bos indicus. The sequence continues at coordinate 23,251,673 of NC_091784.1, read as the reverse complement.
GTCGCAAAGAGTTGGACATGACTGAGCAACTCAACAACAACAACAAAATGACTCCTGATAAGTGGTTCTGTCTGGCTTCTCTAGCAGTAACAAGCTTGGTAGATTAAAGCAGGGCTGTGGCCTTGAATCTACCCATTAAGGAAGTACAAATGGGGTGCCTTTAGGTGCACAGGCCATCTCTCAGGCTTTGTGTGTGCCCGTCCCCCCGACTCTGCACCCAGGATTGCTGATCTGGTAGGTCTGATTCTTTTTCCTATTTCATGCAGGAGGAAAACCAGGGCCCAGAGAAGGAAGCCCAAGGTCGCATCCCTCAGAGGTGAGGCCCAGGTCACAGTTAGGAGTGATAGAGCCAGGTTTAAACCCAGTGGGTGCACTGAGTCTCTCTGTTGGGAGTTCCTTGCTGTGTCTACCCCCTGTGCCTGTCTTGGTGTCTACCCGGCTTTCAATTTGCTGCTGATGACAAAGGCATCATTCATCTCATGGATGCTTATTGAGTGACAGCTTGTCCCTAGCATTTTTCTAGGCCTGTGGGATAAGGCTGTGAACATGACGGGCAAGGCTTTTGCTATCCTAGAGTTTCTGTTCTAGTCGAGGAATATCACAATAAGCAACTAGACAAGTAGAGAGAAGACAACTGTAGAATGTGATAAGTGCTGTGAAGAAAATTAAAGCAGGTTAGGGAGATGGAGAGTGATGGGAGTGGTGGCTGAGGGTGACTTAACACTGGATGGTCAGGAGAGGCCTCTGTGAGGAGGTGACATTTGAGTGTGAGGTTCTAAGAGGATTCCCGGCAGGATGAATGCCTTGTGCAAGAGTCCTAGGGTGTAATCAAGGGACAGTCAAAAGGCTGGGATGGCTGAGGCACGGATAATGATGGGGAGTGTCCGAGCTTAGGCCACAAGCATATGCAGGGGCCCAATCACATAGGACCATAAAAGCCATTTAAACAAATTTTGATTTAGAGAGGAATGTTCTAGAGAAATATGAGAACTCAGGCAGGACCCTCTCGTGTTAACATTCAGAGCAATTTGAGTATGACTGATACCACAGCTGAACTATAATTATCCTCAGAAGCATCTGGGAGGTTCCAGGAACTTGAAGGGGCCTGGGATAGCATGGAGCTGTCAGGTGTGGCTGTTTAAAGGCAGAGTTTGGGTGGCACATACACCATGGCTCATAGCATCATTCCCAGTGGTCACGCGACCAGGGTTACACTGCGGATAGGTGGGGAAGGATGATGCAAAGGAGAGCCGTTTCTTCCGGTAGCTCCTGGAGCCTGTTCCACCTGTTGTGCAAGCTGGTAACACAGATCTGGCAGGAATGAGTCAAAGGTAACCCTAATTGTTTAGGTATGTGATTTGGTAGAGGAAGGGGCTGGTAGAGGTAGACATCCTCCCCAGTGAGGCTGGCAGAGGGAGACTGGGAGGAGAAAGGGATGCCCATATTTGAGCCCTGATTCTGTGACTAGGCACAGAGCTGGCTTCCAAAGCAGAGCCTGAAGGCTCTGATTCAGCAGGACTTGGCAGGATGTGTAGGTGTTTCTGATGAACAGCTAGGATAAAGAGCCTCCACATTCCTGGTTGCACGTGGTTGAGTGCACAGATGCAGGCAGCGCATAGTCTTGGTGGAAATCCCAGCTCTGCCATGTACTACGTGAGGGGCACTGGACAAGCCAGGTAAACTCGCTGTGCCCTGGTTTTTGTCACTGTCCAATGCAGCTGATAATAATAGTACCTCACTCACAGGTTACTGGAAAAACTAAAGCACCCAAGAGCAATACCTGCATAGACTAAGTGCCATGTAAACATCATTGCATTATTGCATTGACCGTCAGGTTCATCCTGTAAGGAAAACATCATCATTATTCAGATTTATAAATGAGAACTGAAGTTAAGTGACCTTTCCAAGGTCACACTGAAAGTACTTCATTTGCCAAAATAAAAAGATCCCCCTCAAAAAATCCCCCAAACCAAAAATACAACACCCACACTCACAAACGCTATCAAATTACCTATGACATCTTTCACAGAACTAGAATATTTTTATTAAAAAAATTTTTATTGGAGTATAATAGCTTTACAATGTGTTAATTTCTATTGTACAGCCAAATGAATTAGCTTTACATACACTATATCCCCTCTTTTTAAAAATTTTCTTCCCATATAAGTCACCACAGAGCATGGAGTAGAGTTCCCTCTGCTATAGAGTAGATTCTCACTAGTTATCTATTTTTGAAGAAGGCAATGGCACCCCACTCCAGTACTCTTGCCTGGAAAATCCCATGGACGGAGGAGCCTGGTGGGCTGCAGTCCATGGGGTCGCTGGGAGGAGTCGGGCACGACTGAGCGACTTCACTTTCACTTTTCACTTTCATGCATTGGAGAAGGAAATGGCAACCCACTCCAGTGTTCTTGCCTGAAGAATCCCAGGGACGGGGGAGCCTGGTGGGCTGCCGTCTCTGGGGTCGCACAGAGTCGGACACGACTGAAGCGACTTAGCAGCAGCAGCAGCAGTTATGTATTTTACACATAGTATCCATAGTGTCCTGGAGAAGGAAATGGCAACCCACTTCCATACTCTTGTTTGTAGAATCCCATGAACAGAGCAGTCTGATGGGCTATAGTCCATGGAATTGCAAAGAGTCAGCCCGACTGAGTGACCAAGCACACACACATACCCATAGTGTATACACGTCAGTCCCGATCTCTCCATTCACCCCACGCTTCTCTTTCCCGCTCGGTGTCCTCTGTTTGTTCTCTGCATCTGTGTCTTGTTATACAGTGTTTGTCTTTCTCTGCCTGACTTATCTCACTTAATATCCTCAAAGTCCATCCAAGTTGTCACATGTGGCTGGGTTTCCTTTATTCTCCTAGATAAATAGTATTCTAGTGTGTGTGTATGTGTGTGTGTGTGTGTGTGCCACATCTTCTTTAATCATGGACATTGAGGTTGTCTCCATATCTTGGCTATTGTGGATAATGCTGCAGTAGCCATGACAGTGCATATATCTCTTCAATAATCTGAAACAACACATTTTACAAATTGTATAGAAACACAAAAGAGCCCAAAGCAATAGCCAAAGCAGTCTTGAGAAAGGAGAATGGAGTGGGAGGAATTGACTTCAGACTCCTCTGCTGACTCCTTGACTTCAGATTATACTACAAAGCTATAGTATTCAAAACAGTATGTTATGGGCACAAAATCAGACACATAGATCAATGGAACAGAACAGAAAGCTCAGGAATAAACCCATGCACTTATGACCAATTAATCTATGATAAAGGAGTCAACACAATACAATGGAGAAAAGACAGTCTCTTCAATAAATGGTGCTTGGAAAACTGGACAGCTGCATGTAAAAGAAACAGTTTAGAACATTCTCTAACACCATATACAAAAATCAACTCAAAATGGGTTGAAGACCTAAATGTTATACCAGATACAATAAAACTTCTAGAGGAAAACATAGGCAGAACACTGTTTGACATAAATAGCAGCAATATCCTTTTTAAGCCACGTTTTAGAGTAATAGAAATAAAAACAGAAGTACATAAATGGGACCTAATTAAACTTAAAAGCTTTCGTGCAGCAAAGGAAACCACAAGGAAAATGAAAAGAGAAACTACAACTGGGAGAAAATATTTGCAAATGATGCTCATACAAAGGGATTAATTTCTAAATTATACAAACATCTCATACAGCTTAATAACATCAACAACAAAAAAAACCCCAACAACCCAATCAAAAAATGGGGGGTGGGGTGGGAAAGAGGTCCAGGAGGGAGGGAATATATGTTTACATATGGCTGACTCACTTCATTGTAGAGCGGAAACTAATCCAACATTGTAAAGCAATTATATGCCAATAATTTTTTTAAATGGCAGGAAAAAAAATGGTCAGAAGGTCTAAATAGACATTTCTCCAAAGAAGACATACAGATGGCCAATAGGCACATGAAAAATGCTCAACGTCGCTAATTATTAGAGAAATGCAAATCAAAACTACAATGAGATATTACCTTACAACAGTCAGAATGGTCATCATCAAGAAGTCTATAAACTCAGGCTTCCCTAGTGGCTCGGTTTTAAAGAATCTGCCTGCCAATGCAGGAGACACAGATTCGATCCCTGGTCTGGGAAGATCCCACATGCCTTGGAGCAACTAAGCCACAACAATTGAGCCTGAACTCTAGACCCCGGGAGTCACAACTGCCGAGCCCATGTGCGCAACTATTGAAGACCGTGTGCCCTAGAGCCTGGGATCTGCAACAAGAGAGGCCACTGCAATGAGAAGCCTGCACACTGAAACTAGAGCATAGCCCCCACTAATTGCAACTAGAGATAAAAGCCCTCGCAGCAACAAAGACCCAGTACGGCCAGAAACAAACAAATAAAATCATACAGGAAAGTCTACAAGTAACAAATGCTGGAGAAGGTGTGGGGAAACAGGAACCCTCCCGTACTGTTGGTGAGAATGTAAATTGGTGCAATCACAGTAGAGAACTGCACAGAGTTTCCTTGAAAAATTCAGAATTACCATATGATCCAGCAATCCGACTCCTGGGCATATATGCAGAAGAGACTCACATACACAAAAACACCTCTAATTTGAAAGGATACATGTGTCCTGGTGTTCATAGCAGCACTATTTACAATAGCCAAGAAACAACCTAAGTGTCCATCAACAGATAAATGAATAAAGAAGATGTATAATCTATAGACAATGGAATGTTAGTCATAAAAGAATGAAATAATGCCACTTCCAGCACATGAATGAACCTAGAGATTAACATACTGAGTGAAGTAAGTCAGACAGAGAAAGATATCATATGATATCACTTATATGTGGATCTAAAATATGATATAAATGAACTTATGTACAAAACAGAAATAAACACACAGACATAGAAAACGATCTATGGAAACAGGAAAAGTGATGAATTGGAACTTGGTGTTAACAGACACACACTACTACCTATGGGCTTCCCAGGTGGTGCTGGTGGTACAAAACCTACCTGCCAACTCAGGAGACGTAAGACACGTGGGTTAGATCCCTGGATCAGGAAGGAGGAAGATCCCCTTAGATAAACAATAAGGACCTATAGCACAGGGAACTACATTCAATATCTTGCTATGACATATGATGGAAAAGAATCTGGAAAAGGAAATAATATGTATGTATGTACATACATAATTATATATATATATGACTGAATCACTTTGCTGTACACGCCAAACTAACATATTGTAAATTAACTACACTTCAATTTTTTTAAATGGCTAAAAAATAAAATAAAATCTTTTTGGGGAAAAAATCACACTCAATCTCAAAATGCTCCAATGCTCTGGGGTCCAATGGGCCCATAGGACACTTTGCTCTGCAGACAGGAGGCAAGAACATTACCCTTCTTGCAGAGTGGTCCTGAAGGTGAAATGTGGCAGTTAAAAAGAGTGAGGCAAAGTCCCTCTTCCAGTCAAGGACTTATACCCCCCCCCAGATCAGTCACATGCACTTAACAGTGATAAAATGCTGGACAAAATATTAAAAACAAATGAATTAATTAATGACCCGAGGGCTTCCCAGGTGGCACTAGTGGTAAAGAACCCACCTGGCAATGCAGGAAACTTAAGAGACGAAGGTTCAATCCCTGGGTTGGCAAGATCCCCTGGAGGAGGGCATGGCAACCCACTTCAGTATTCTTGCCTGGAGATTCCCATGGACAGAGGAGCCTGGTGGGCTACAGTCCAGAGAATCGAAAAGAGCTGGACATAACTGAAGGGACTTAGCATGCATGAGGGCACTGCGGAATGTTTAAAGACAAGCGGGTTCTAGTGGTGGCTATTACGTAGAAGAAAAGGACAGGACCGGGTGAATGTCCTGTTTTCAAAGGCAGCGCAAATCTTTGCTAAGTGGAGGCGCTGGAGGTGGGGTGGCTACAATTCTGCCAGAATTCCTGGGTTTACTGACCTGAAGAGTCAGAGGGCTGAGTGTTCATGAACACGTGCTAAGTCGTTTCATTCATGTCTGGCTCTTTGCAACCCTATGGATGGTAGCCCACCAGGCTCCTCTGTCAATGAGATTTTCCAGGTAAGAATACTGGAGTATGTTGCTGTTTCCTCCTCCAGGGGATATTCGGGGCCCAGGATCAAACTTGGGTCTCCTTCATTGCCAGCAGATTCTTTCCCGATTGAGCCATGGGCTTCCCTTTCATGAACACTGCCTCTGGAAATTGAGGGGGAAATCCTGGAAAGGGAGATCCAGAGAAGAGGAACCTCACATTCTATACATGACCCCTGCTGAAATCTCTAGCAGATCACTTGTAAACAGGTCAACTCCAGCTGTGGTGGTTAAACAAAGTGAATTGCTACACTTCAGCAGCTGCTTACCTTCCAGGGGAGGTGGTCTGCAGCTTAAGTTCAGCCACGGTGAACTTCAAAAAAAGAAAAAAGGAATGCGACAACCTGCTATGAATTGATATGGGAGGATGTTCAAGATTTTTAAAGTGCAAAGCACAGTAAAACCCAGTGTATAAAAGACTTCTAAAATTATATGTATGCATATTGTGTATGGGACTTCCCTGGTGGCTCAGATGGTAAAGCACCTGCCTACAATGCAGGAGACCCGGGTTCAATCCCTGGGTCGGGAAGATCTCCTGGAGAAGGAAATAGCAACCCACTCCAGTATTCTTGCCTGGAAAAATCCCATGGACGGAAGAGCCTGGTAGGCTACAGTCCATGAGGTCGCAAAGAGTTGGACACAACTGAGCGGCTTCACTTCACTTCACTTCATATTGTGTGTGCATACATGCATATGTACATATGCACTTGTATATATCTAGAATATTTCTGAGAAGCTGAAAGGATACACAGGCTGATAACAGTGATTGCTTTCTGGGAAGGAAAGATGGAGTTAGATGGTTGGTCCAGCCATATGAGCAGAAAGAGTAATTTCCCGCTTTGCTTTCATATTTTTTCTTTTGAAGTCAGATTCATTGAGGTATAATTTTCACACAGAACAATTCATTCATCTTAGCTTACAGGTTTCTGATTTTTGGCAGAATACAGTCACATCACCAAGCACCATCGCCTCCAAAATTCCCATGGGTTCCTCTGTGTAGTCAGCCCCTCGCTCTACTGCCAGTCCCAGACAACCATTGACCTGTCTTCTCTTCCTGCTATTTTACCATTCATCCTATAAATGGCTTCATACTGTATTTTGCCTTTTTTTTTGGCTCCACTATACCAGCATGTGAGATCTTAGTTCCCTGATCAGGGATGGAACTCATGCCTCCTGCTTTGGAGGCACAGAGTCCTATCCACTGGACTGCCAGGGGAAGTCCCCATACCATATATATGTTGCCTTTTGAGGCTGTCTTTTTTCACTTAACCTATTTAATTTGACATTCATCCATGTTGTTGAAGCCATGGTTCATTCCTTTCTGTCACTGACTCATCTTGCATTGTATGGGTACATCGTGGTTGGTTACTCATCAGCTGAAATATTTGGGTTGCTTTTTATTTTGGCTGTATGCAGCTTATTATTTACTAGTGAACATGTGAGCATGTTTAGCTGCATCAGACTGTGCAGCCCCATGGACTGTACCTGCCCACAGTTCGTGGGATTGTGCTTGCAAGAATACTGGAGTGGGTTGCCATTTCCTCCTCCAGGAGATCTTCCTGACCCAGGGATCGGCTTATGGGATATTAATTCTCTTACCAGGGATTGAATCCATGCTCTCTGCAATGGAATCTCGGAGTCTTACCTGCTGGACTGCAGAGAAGTCCTTAAGTTGTTTCTTGTTTGGGCGATTATGCATGACAGTGCTATAAAATTCAGGTTTAGGTTTCTGTATGAACATGTGTTCATCTATCTTTGGTAAATACCTAAGAATAAGTTATTGAGCCATCATACATGTAACTTTACAAAAAAACCCTGCCAAACTGTTTTCCAAAGTTGCTCCATCTTGCATTCCCACCAGCAATGTATGAGACTCCCCACGGGTCCACGACCTTGTCAGTTCTTGATATTTTCAGTTTTTTTCCTTTTTTTTTTTTTTTTTAAAGTCTTTCTAACAGATATGTGGGAGTATCTCATGTATATGTCCCAATAGTTAATAATGAGAAGCATCTTTTCAAGTGCTTATCTGTCACCATATGGAGTCGCAAAATGTTGGGCATGACTTAGCTACTGAGCAACAACAATCTTTATACGAGACAGCAAAAGAGACACTGATGTATAGAACAGGCTTATGGACTCCGTGGGAGAGGGAGAGGGTGGGAAGATTTGGGAGAATGGCATTGAAACATGTGAAATATCATGTATGAAACGAGATGCCAGTCCAGGTTCAATGCACGATGCTGGATGCTTGGGGCTGGTGCACTGGGACGACCCAGAGGGATGGTATGGGGAGGGAGGAGGGAGGAGGGTTCAGGATGGGGAACACATGTATAATTTTTTTTTAATTAAAATTGAATAAAAAAAAAACAGAATTCTTGAGATATAATTCACATACCATAAGATTTACCTTTTAAACATATACAGTTCAGTGGCTTTAGGTATATTCAGAGAGTCATGCAGCCATCATCACTAATTTTAGAACATTTTAATTACCCCACAAGAAACCTAGTACCCATTAGCAGTCATTCCCCACTCATGCCTGCTAACACCAACTCACCTCCTTCAGTCCTGTCCTGAACCATAATTTGTCTTCATGGATTTGTTTAATTTGGACATTTCATATAGATGAAATGATGCTCTATGTAGTCTTTGCTGTCTGGTATCTTTCACCTAGCATCACGTTTTGAAGATTCATCCATATTTTCAAGGTTTATCATGTTGTAGCATGTGTTGGGGAGAAGGCAATGGCAACCCACTCCAGTACTCTTGCCTGGAAAATCCCATGGACGGAGGGGCCTGGTGAGCTGCAGTCCATGGGGTCACTAGGAGTCGGACACAACTGAGCAACTTCACTTTATTTTTTCACTTTCATGCATTGGAGAAGGAAATGGCAACCCACTCCAGTGTTCTTGCCTGGAGAATCCCAGGGACAGGGGAGCCTGGTGGGCTGCCGTCTATGGGGTCGCACAGAGTCGGACACGACTGAAGCGACTTAGCAGCAGCAGCAGCAGCATGTATTGGTACTTTTTGCTGACTAATTGTCCACCTTTTATATGGCTGAAAGATATACTGTTGTATAGTTTCGTTTATCCGTTCCTTTACTGGTGAACGTACGGTTTTCTCTAGCTCTGGTGAACTGGGGCTAGCCTCAAGTTGCGGTGTGCAGGCTTCTCATTGCGGTGGCTTCTCTCGTCTGGAGCACTGGCTCCGGGGTGCCCGGGCTTCAGTAGCTGTGCCTTCTGTGCTCTGGAGCACAGACTCAGTAGTTGTGGTGTATGGGCTTAGTTGCTCCACCACACTCGGGATCTTCCTGGGTCAAGGATGGAACCCATGTCTCCTGCATTGGCAGGCAGATTCTTTACCACTGAGCCACCAGGGAAGCCCCTATGTTTAACTTTCATGGGGAACCAGCAAACTATTTTCTATAGCAGGTATTCTATTTTGCTGTGTGAACTCAGAGATCTCAGGTCATTCCCAGGTAGGCCTGCCCCGGCCCAGACCTGAAGCTAATTAACCCCTTAGTCACACTGCCCCAAACCCTACCCAGTAAATTAGAGTTGGTTTATTAAGTGCCTCCTCTCCCTCCAGAGACACTGTTCATGCACCTCCCTTCTACCCATCCACTTAAAAAAGGAAAAAAAGAAAGAAAACTATCAGGCATCTCTGTCTGCCAGGACCCCATTTGTTTAGTCGCAAAGTTGTGTCTGACTCTTTTGCAACCTCATGGACTATAGCCCACCAGTCTTCTCTGTCTGCAGGATTTCCCAGGCAAGAGTACTGGAGTGGATTGCTATTTCCTCCTCCAGGGAATCTTCCTCACCCAGGCATCAAACCTGCATTTCTTGCATTGGCAGGCAGATTCTTTACCACTGAGCCACTTATGGCCTCAAAGCAGCGTCTGTCTAAGTCTGTTTTCAGGTCCCTTGAGAGTCACATTCAGATGAACTTCATGGAACCACACAAAAACAATCTAAGCTTCTGGGGTGACATATAAAGGCTTACTTGCTCCTTTACTTAAAATAATCCCCTTTTTGGCCCCAGCACTTGCAGGGACCTTATTTCTCCCACCAGGGATCACACCTGGTCCCCTGGCAGTGGAAGCATGGAGTCCTAACCACTGGGCCTCAGGAAAGTCCCAAAATACCCGCTTCAGATCATGTATATTGTCCTAGTGAAGGTACACAGCATACATCTAGAAACACTTGTCAGCCCGCCAGAGACATCTTAAAAGGTTCTCCTAAAAGAAAAGCATGGGGAAATTTCACAGGGCATGAGTCCACTCCTATGGGACAAGATTCTTTCAAGACAGGGGTAGCTTCCTTTTTAAAAAGTTAATTATTTTTTAAATTGAAGTACAGCTGATGCATAATGGTAGCTTCTTTTTGAAAACGTTGATTAATTTTTTGGTTGTGCTGGGTTTTTGTTGCTGCACAGGCTTTTCCCTAGTTGTGGCGAGAGGGGTCTACTCTCTAGGGCAGTGCCCTGGGCTTCTCATTGTGGTGGCTTCTCTTGTTGCAGAGCACAGGCTCTGGGTGTGCAGGCTTCAGTAGTTGAGAACATGGGCTCAGTAGTTTTGGCTCCCGGGCTCTAGAGCACAGGCTCAGTAGTTGTGGGGCACAGGCTTAATTGCTCCGTGGCATGCGGGATCTTCCCAGATCAGGGATCAAACCCATGTCTCCTGCATTGGCAGGCTGATTCTTTACCACTGAGCCACCCGGGAAGCCCCACAACGATAGCTTCTTATATGACGAAATAGTCTAGGGAACATTGGCAACTGTTGGAAATGTGCTGGGACCAATGGAATTCTGAGAATCTCAAAGAGTTGTTCCTCTTACTTGAAAATGCCTAGTGTCCTCAGAGATTTTCACTTGCCTCCTCCCAGGGCCAAAAAGTAATTCAGGAGAAACAATCTATCGCCCTGCCCCCCACCTCTGCATCAGTTTAGTTTGCTGAAAGGATAAAATGTAAATTTGAATTTGCATGTACTGATGGCCACTGGGGAAACCCTGCCTGGAATTGAGTTCCTCTAGAAGCAGATCCTGAGACAAGGATGTAAATGCACATAGTTTATTTGGCAGTTGATCCCAAGAAGCCTCAGTAGGGAATTAGGGTCATGAGACAGGGAAAGGAAGGAAGCCAGTTAAAAGTGTTTCATGGAACAGGTTACTGCTGTGGGTAACTGGGGCACAAACCGCACTGGGGAACTTTTTTTAAATTCGACTGCACTGCACAGTTTTTGGGATCATAGTTCCCTAACCATGGATTGAACCCACGCCCTTGGCTGTGAAAGGGTGTGTGTGGGGGGTCCCAACTACAAGATCACCAAGGAATTCCTCCTAAGTTTGTTTTCTATGTCTGTGAGCCTATCTCTGCTTTGTAAATAAGTGATTACACATATAAGTGATAACATATTTGACTTACTTCACTTCCTATGATAATCTCTGGGTCCATTCATGTTGCTGCAAATGGCATTATTTCATTCTTTTTTTATGTCTCATATACAAAATGAAATCATTTTGTATATGATATGTATGTGTGTATACCCATATACCATATATATATAATCATATCTTCTTTATTCATTCATCTATTGATGGACATGTAGGTTTCTTCTGTGTCTTGGATATTGTACATAGTGCTGCTATGAACATTGGGGTACGTGTATCTTTCCAAATTAGAATTTTCATCTTTTCTGGATATATGTCCAGGAGTCAGATTGCTGGATTATAACCCTATTTTTAGTTTTTTCTCAATGTTTTTTAACACTTAAATTTATGTTTAACTGAAGGATAATTGTCTTACAATATTGTGTTGGTTTCTGCCATGCATCAGCATAAATAAACTGTAGGTATACATATATCCTCTCCCTTTTGAACCTCCCTCCCACGTTCCTCCCCATTCCACTCTCCTAAGTTGCTACAGAGCCCCAGTTTGAGTTCCCTGATTCATACGGCAAATCTTCATTGGCTATCTTTCTCATATATGGTAATGTATGTTTCCATACTACTCTATTTTTAATTTTTTAAGGAACCTCTATGCTGGCCTCCACAGAGCACAGTATTTTCAACGTTTGTCCACGCTGTATTATGTATCAGTACTTCACTCCTATGACTGAATAATATTCTACTGTATGAATATGATGTTTTGTTTATCCATTCAGTGGACATTTGGGCTGCTTCTGCTTATTGACTGTGATGGACAGTGCTGCTATGAACATCTGTGTACAAGTATTTGTGTGGACATATGTTTTTATTTCTCTTGGGTAGATACCTCGGCATGGAATTACTTGGTCATATGGTAACTCAAAGCTTAACATTTTGAGAAATCACCACACTGTTTCCAAAGCAACTGTACTATTTTACATCCCCAATTTTTTCACATCCTCGCTTGTTCTTCTTTTTGAGTGTGGACATCCCAGTGGGTGGGAAGTGATATTTCACTGTGGTTTGTATTTGCATTTCCCTAATGACTGATAATGCTGAACATCTTTTCCTGGGCTTATTTTGGCCACCAATTTTGCTTGTGTGGTGGTTTAGCCTAGATCTTCATCCCTGAAGGCTCTGGGTCCTAGGTTTCCATGCTGGAAGGAGGCTGGGGTTGCTCTAATTGCCTCTTCACAGTTAAAATAGGCCATGGGAGCACCCAGGGGGCACCCCAAGAAATCCTCTGAGTTTAAGAATCCTCTTCTCTGATATATATGATATATGATAGCAGCATTATATATTGCTCATTATATATGATAGCAGCAATCCTATGTCCTTGTAATAATGAGTCAATTAGCCCTGCTAATATAGTAACTGGGCTTCCCAGGTAGCGCAGTGGTAAAAAATCTACCTATCAATGCAGGAGATGCAGGTGACTGGGGTTTGATCCCTGGGTTGGGAAGATCCCCTGGAATAGCAAATGGCAACCCACTATAGTATTCTTGCCTGGAAAATTCCATGGACAGAGGAGCCTGGTGGGCTACAGGCCATGGGGTCTATATCATCTGACATGCAAAGCATTGGACACAACTGAGAGGCTGAACACACAACACAATATAGTAATTGCTTTTTTTTTTTTTGGCTTGCATAAGGAGTTTAAAGTGACCAGGTAGCAAATTAGCCTTAGGTTAGTGGAATGATCCCTAAACCTTCCCTTAGGAACAGAGACTTCAGTTCAGCAGAGCTTCAGGTTGCAGGGAGAGGCAGTATAGACTCCCTAAGTGCATTGCTGGGAGTGATGGTAGAGAGGAATATGATTCTCATATGCATGCATTACCACTTTTAGGGACACACCATCATATAATGGCCACTGGTTCAAAGTATATATTGTATCTTGAGAGACAGCATCCTAACCCTCCAAGGTGTCATCCTTGAGCTGGTGTCTTAGCCGTGCTTTTAAGAGGCCATTGGAGCGTTCTATCAGACAGGCAGCTTCTGAGTGATGTGGCATATTATGCCCAAGTCCTTCACCATAAAGGGAATCCCGTGGTCTAAGACTTTGTCACCCAGGCTCCCATGATGGAAAACCAGACACTTTGTGAATCTTGAAATAGTGGTGCTGGCCAAAGTACTGTGGACGGGAAAGGTAAACAAACCCATACTTGAAATCCAGATGAATCCCAATAGGGACAAACCACTGCCTCATCCAGGGGAGAAATGGTCCAATGCAATCTCCTTGCCACCCGTGGGCTGGTTGGGTTCTTCCAGGGATGCCATCATAGATAGGATTCAGTGTCGACGGATGATGCTCTCAGGCTAAGTGTCCAGCAGCGGCAGTGGCTGGACCAGCCTTGGTGGGAGGGAGTCCACATTGTTGGGTCCTTGCTGAGTCTCCAACTCTGCCAGGTGGTTATTCCATTTAAGGGCTCACAGCTATGGCACGGTTACAGCTGATTGAAGAGGCTGGCCAACCTCCACTGGACAAGTCACCCTGTGCACTCAGCTTTTAGCTGCTCTCTTTTGCCCTCTAATGGTTATTAAGAAAAGGCACGAGGATCCACATACTTGTGCTTCTCCCACAGATCAGATCCACCCACATACTTCTGCTCTAAGATCTCTGATCCTCTAATCTTGCTTCTTCAAGGCTCCCGACCAATCACTGAAGCCACTCGCCACTGCCGAGAAGCTAGCATATATCCTTAACTCAGGCCACTTCTCTCTTCTCACAAAACTGATGACAGATATACTGCTCAAAGCTCTGTCCAGTTTTCCAAAGCTGCCCCTGAGTGGAGAAGTCATGTAGGAGCACTGCATTTTCTTTTATTTACTTATGTATTTATTTTCACTTGTGCTGAATCTTCATTGCTGTGTGGGCTTTTCTCTTGCTGAGGCAAGTGGGGGCTGCTCTGCAGTTGCCATGCACGGGCTGCTCATTGTGGTGGCTTCTCTTGTGGAGCACAGGCTCTAGGGTGCATGGGCTTCCGTAGCTGTGGTTCCCAGACTCCAGAGCACAGGTTCAACAGTTGTGCTGCATGGGCTAGTGGAATTTTTCTGGATTGGGGATCGAACCATGTCTTCTGCATTGGCAGGTGGATTCTTTACCGCTGAGCCACCAGTGAAGCCAGGAGCAGTGTATATTTTAAGTATACTGATGAAATAAATATTATTTATTTATTTAAGTATATTAAGTATTTTAATATATTGAGCCAACCCATCTAGGATTTTGGCTTGTATTTTCTCCTTCAGCAGGCCTATAGGAAACTCTTATGAGCCAAGGATGAAGGTCAGAGCAATAGAGGTAGGTAACAGGGAGATCTGGGTCACATGTTTGTATTATTTAATCAAGACCTCTGGACCTGCTCTGGACTGGTCCCAAATGTGCCCTTTCTACTGTACTATGGGTTTCTAAGGCACTCGCTCAATCTTATAATTTCGTGGGTCTAACAATAGTCAGCTCATGATGGTTATCCCATGGTTAGGTAGTCAGTCTCTACTAAAGCCCAGTAGCATGCCAGGGGCTGGTTTTTCAAACTCTCAGGAGTTCCCTGAAGCAGATGGCATGGCCTTTGTCCAGAACTCAAGGAGTCTGTGTTGCAGTTCTCCTATCGGGGCTTGCAGAGATTTTACCCAGTATCATTTTCCACCATGGATACCTCTCTGCCATGGAATCTATACAGCTCCAGTTTCAGGACCCTCTGTAAGGTGCAAACCCTACTACACAGCCCTGTTTTGTTCTGGGTCTAATTCAAAACCAGTAGCTCCCTGAGGTAGTAAGAAGCATCATTCCCAAGTACCTATAATTTGTCTCTAAAACCCTGAGCGCACATCTTCTGCTGTATCTTCTTGGTAATATGAAATGAGAGGTGCAGTATCCTTCCCTTTGTCTCAGAGGGGATGACTTGCTATGCCCTAGACCACCAGGCTGGAAGGAAAACATCACCAGTGTGGCAGACTCCAGAGTCTCTGTTGAGTTTGTCTCCTCTCTGTGGTACACCAGAATGTCCAGACATCTTCCACTTCCTGTTCATCAGCTCTGATGGGCACGGTGTCATCAGTATAGTGCACCGGAGAGATATGTGTGGTGGACCAGTGGCTATCCAGAAGATCGAGATCCCTTGGGGCGACATTATAACAAAGAGCAGGGGAGTTGGTGTCACTCTGGACAAGACCACAAATGTGAACAAATGAGTGGAACGCCTCTCGATCCTTCTTTCTTTTTTTTATTATTTATTTATTTTTGGCTGCACTGGGTCTTCATTGCTGTGCATGGGCGTTTTTTTTCTAGTTGCAGCAAGTGGGGGCTACTCTTGCTCTGGCTTTTCATTGTGGTGCCTTCTCTTGTGGAGTACTGGCTCTAGGCACTTGGGCTTCAGTTGTTGCGGTGCACAGGCTTAATTGCCCCATGGCATATGGAGTCTTCCCGACCCAGGGATCGAACCTGTGTCCCCTGCATTGGTAGGTGGACTCTTATCCACTCTTCCACCAGAGAAGCCCCAAGGTCCTCCTTTCTGATGGGGGTTGAAAAGAACTCACCTGCCAGGTCAACAGATATACCCAGTGCAGAGGCTGTGTTCATCTTTGCAGCGAAGATTTCCAAAGAGCAAGAGGCAGCCACTGAAGGGTGTTGACTGGGGGAGTCATATAGCTATATTTGCACTGTAAAGGGTCACTTGAGATTCTATGTAGGGAATAGATTGGAGGAGAGGGTGGGAATAGATCCAGTCCAAGCTCATATTTTGTGCTTTTTGCATATTTGGAGTCATCGTCGGCGTGTTTGGTGGTATTTTCTGAATAACTATGTATTAAAAAGCAGAGACATTACTTTGACCAAGGTTTGTAGGGTCAAAGCTATGGTTTTTCCAGTAGTCATGTATGGATGTGAGAGGTGGACCATAAAGAAGGCTGAGCACCGAAGAATTGATGCTTTTGAACTGCGGTGTTGGAGAAGACTATTGAGTGTCCCTTGGACTGCAAGGAGATCAAGCAAGTCAATCCTAAAGGAAATCAACCTTGAATTTCTTTAGAAGGACTGATGCTGAAGCTAAAGCTCCAATACTTTGGCCACCTGATACAGAGGCCAATTCATTAGAAAAGACCCTGATGCTGGGAAAGATTGAAGGCAGGAAGAGAAGGGGAAAACAGAGGACAAGATGGTTGGATGGCTTCCCTGACTCAATGGACAGGAGTTTGAGCAAGCTCCAGGAGATGGTGAAGGACAGGGAAGCCTGTCATGCTGCAGTCCATGGGGTCGCAAAGCATTGGACATGACTGAGTAACTTAAAAACAAAATGTGAGACAGTGAATGACCAGCCCTCTCTGGACCCTGGGTACTATCTTTATTGTCAAGCCAGCTTTTCTGTTACTAGTAACCAAAAGCATCCTAACAGATAAAGGGCTGGTAGAATGTAGCTCTGGAGCTGCTTGCGACATAGAGAGAACCTTCCTTCAAATGAAACCAGCACAGAAAATGGAGTCAAGATTTCAGAAAGATAAGTTCCCAATTCTATTTTTTGAACACCAGATTCAGCAGTGCTGGCATGTTCAGTTACATGAGACATGGAAGCCACCTAGATATTCATTGACAGATGAATGAAGAAGATATGGTATACATTTATAAAGGAATATTACTCAGCCACAAAAAGAATGAAATTAGGCCATTTTCAGTAACATGGAAGGACCTGGGGTTTCCCAGGTGGCCTAGTGGTGAAGAACCTACCTGCCAATGCAGGAGACATAAGAGACGCAGGTTTGACCCCTGGGTCAGGAAGAGCCCCTGGAGGAGGGCATGGCAACCAACCCCAGTGTTCTTTCCCAGAGAATCCCATGGACAGAGGAGCCCAGTGGGCTCTAGTCCATGGAGTTGCATAGAGTCAGACACAACTAAAGTGACTTAGCACACATGCACAGATGGACCTAGAGATTATCATATTAAGTGAAGCAAGTCAGACCAAGACATATATCATGATATCTCTTATATGTGGAATCTAAAAAAATGATACAAGTGAATTTATTTACGAAGCAAATAGACTCATAGACATCGAAGACAAACTTACGGTTACCAAAGCAGGGAATGGGAGGAGGGATAAATCAGGGATTTGGGATTAACAGATACACACCACTATACATAAAATAGATAAACAACAATAACCTACTGTATAGCACATAGGACTATATACCTTCAATACCTTATAATAACCTAAAATGAAAAAAATCAGAAAAAAAAATACATCAGTTCAGTTCAGTTCAGTCGCTCAGTCATGTCCGACTCTTTGCGACCCCATGAATTGCAGCACGCCAGGCCTCCCTGTCCATCACCAACTCCCGGAGTTCACCCAAACTCATGTCCATCGAGTCGGTGATGCCATCCAGCCATCTCATTCTCTGTTATCCCCTTTTCCTCCTGCCCCCAATCCCTCCCAGCATCAGAGTCTTTTCCAATGAGTCAACCCTTCGCATGAGGTGGCCAAAGTATTGGAGTTTCAGCTTTAGCATCAGTCCTTCCAAAGAACACCCAGGACTGATCTCCTTTAGAATGGACTTGTTGGATCTCCTTGCAGTCCAAGGGACTCTCAAGAGTCTTCTCCAACACCACAGTTCAAAAGCATCAATTCTTTGGCGCTCAGCTTTCTTCACAGTCCAACTCTTACATCCATATATGACCAAGAAACGCTGGGCTGGAAGAAGCACAAGTAGGAATCAAGATTGCTGGGAGAAATATCAATAACCTCAGATATGCAGATGACACCACCCTTATGGCAGAAAATGAAGAGGAACTCAAAAGCCTCTTGATGAAGGTGAAAGAGGAGAGTGAAAAAGTTGGCTTAAATCTCAACATTCAGAAAATGATCATGGCATCTGGTCCCATCACTTCATGGGAAATAGATGGTGAACAGTGGAAACAGTGGCAGACTTTATTTTTTTGGGCTCCAAAATCACTGCAGATGGCGATTGCAGCCATGAAATTAAAAGACGCTTACTCCTTAGAAGGAAAGTTATGACCAACCTAGTTAGCATATTGAAAAGCAGAGACATTGCTTTGCCAACAAAGGTCCGTCTAGTCAAGGCTATGGTTTTTCCAAGAAGATATACATAAAACTGAACCTCTTTGCTGTCCACCTGAAACTGAAAGAACATGGTAAACAACTATTTGTCAATAAAACAAAATGAGAACGGGACTTCTCTGGTGGCCCGATGATTAAGAATCCACCTTGCAGGAGATGTGAGTCTGATCCCCGGTTGGGGAACTAGAATCCCACCTGCCTTGGGGCAACTAAGCCCCCTGTGCTGCAACTATGGAGCCCATGTGCTCCGGAGTCCACATGCATCCCCACTAGAGAGGCCCATGCACCACAGCGAAGACCCACAGCAGCAAACGCAGCCAAAAAAAAAAAAAAAAATAGGTCCATTAGGGTGGGCCCTAACGCAACCTGACTGGCTTTAGGCCACAGAGAGACTTGAGGGGAGCACACAGGGGGACAACATGTGGAGATGAAACAAGAAAGTGGCCATCTGCAAGCCAGGGAGGAAGCCCTCAGAGGAATCCAAGCCTGCTGGCACCTTTTTTAAAAAGTAATTCTATCTTTATTATTTATTTATTTTATTTGATTTGACTGCCCCGGGTCTTAGTTGCAGCATGTGGGATCTAGTTCCCTGACCAGGGATTGAACCCAGGCTCCCTGCGTTGGGAGTGGAGAGTTTTAGCCACTGGACCACCAGGGAAGTCCTACTGCTGGTGCCTGGATCTTGGACTTCCAGCCTCCAGAACCTCCTCTGTTGTTTAAGTCCCCCAGTGTGTGGAATGTGGCGATGCCAGCCCTAGCAGATGCTTCCCCAATCCTCTCCCGGTGCCTCCTGGGACCACTTCCCAAACAAACAATTGGCACTCAAATCCTTGTCCCAGGAACCCAACCCTCAGACCAGTGATGAGAAGGTCTTGGGATGCACAGAGCTTTATAGATCAATCTGTAATGCTCAGAAGTCAGGGATGCAGCAATAGAGTTCAGGGCTTAAAAAAGATTTGGGGGGAATTCCTTGGTGGTCCAATGGTTAGGACTCTGCCCTTTCACGGCAGGAGGTGTGGGTTCAACCCCTGGTCCAGGAACTAAGATCCTGCATGCCACTTGGTTCGGCTAAAATAATTTTTGGCTTTTTTTTTCTAAAGAAAGGGACATGGAATCTAAAATATCCGTAAGTGAACCTGTCTACAAAACAGACACAGACTCAAAGACATAGAAAGCAGACTGGAGGTTGTCAAAGGGGAGGGGCAGAGGGAGAGGGACGGACTGAGACTTTGGGGTTGGTAGATGCAAACGATTACATTTAGAATGGATAGACAGAAAGGTCTTAACTATAGAATACTATATTCTATATTCCCTATATATATATCGGGGACTATATTCAATATCCTGTGATAACCCGTAATGGAAAAGAATATTAAATAAAAAGATGTTGTAAATTGATATTTACAATATTTATAATTTACAATATTTATAATATTGTAAATCGACTATACTTCAATTAAAAAATGGGAATAACTTCTTAGGACTTCCCTGACAGTCCAGTGATTCAGACCCTGGTCTTGCATTGTAGGGGTCATAGCTTCAACTCCTGGTTGGGGGAAATAAGATCCTGCATGCTGTACAGAGCTCCCAGTCCATTTCTCCTCCAGCTCCTTCTCCCCCTACTCCCCCTCCTCCCCAAAGTGTGGGATTTGGGATCAGAACTGAGCTCTGATCCTGGCTCTACCGTCTCTTGGACCACTGTTTTAGCCTCTCTAAGCCTCAGTTTCCTCTTCGGTAAAATGATGATACCGTAGTACCTGCCTCACTGGGATGCTGGGAGAATGAACTGAGAGGAGGCAAGTCACGCTTGCTTAGCGCCTGCCACGAGGGTCTACACTTAACCAGCAGCAGCTGATCCTAGTGGTGATGGCGTTCATGACACCCGAGTCCCCCCAACCCTGGAGGGCAGCCTGAGCTCTGGCCGACTGCAGGCCAGGTCCCACTCGGAGCTTCACGGATGGAGAAAAAGGAAATAAAATGGAGGCATCCCTGGCTCTGCTGAGTTTCTAGTCTGGGTGCCCTGAAACGAGATGGCTTTTCACGACACTGTCTATGTCCCCGAGAAAAGAACATTCAGCTGGTGAGCGGGGGACCTCCGTCCTGGTACCTACATGGTGGCCTTTACGTTCAGAAAGCAAGCATCCTGTGTCTTTTGCTTTGGTTTATCGCAAAGGTCTTGCATAACGCCCCATATGGGTGGACAGCTATGCACATAACTCTAGGGCAGGCCCTGTAGAACTGCAGCTTCTCTCACAGGATGTTCGTGCTGTTCCGGCGGTGTTCTGGAAGGGCTTTACAAGCAGGACTATCTCTCTGAATACAAGATGATGGCCCTCTCCAGTCAGGTGCTGTGCCTCCTTGATAAACAAGAGGGTTCTCAAGTCAGATGGGATTCGGTTAAACTCCTCTCCACGACTGAGCGACTTCACTTTCACTTTTCACTTCCATGCCTTGGGGAAGGAAATGGCAACCCACTCCAGTGTTCTTGCCTGGAGAATCCCAGGGACGGGGGAGCCTGAGGGGCTGCCGTCTATGGGGTCGCTCAGAGTTGGACACGACTGAAGCGACTTAGCAGTAGCAGCAGCAGTAGGAGCTTTCGGCTTAGTTCTCTGTCTGACCACTAGAGGTCAGGCTAACCCTAAAGTTCAAAGCACCTTAACCGTGTGCAGAGGCAAACGCGGACTTAGCCCGTGTAGCGTGTATTTGCACTTCCCAACTGTGCCTCTGTCCTTCCCAAACAGCGCTCAGGTCCAGGCTAAGAGCATGGAGACACCCAAACAGGGCAAATATGTGGAGTGACTTTCGAGAAATCATCAGCGTCAAAAGGAGGCAAAAGAGGGAGAAAGCCGGAAATCATAATAATTTCTTGAGTCTTAAAAAAAAAGACTTCCCTGGTGATGAAGTGGTTAAGACTCTACGCTTCCACTGCATGGGGTGCGGGTTCCATCCCTGCTGGCGGAACTTTTCATAAGATCCCACAGGCCGCAATGTACAGCCAAAAGAAAAAAAAATTCTGAGTCAACTATGTATGCGTGCTAAGTCGCTTCAGTCGGGTCCAACCCTATGGACTGTAGCCCGCCAGGCTCCTCTGTCTATGGGATTCTCCAGGCATGAATACTGGAGTGGGTTGCCATTTCCTCCTCCAGGGGATCTTCCCACCCTAGGGATGGAACCTGCCGTCTCTTATGTCTACCTGCACTGGCAAGCGGGTTCTTTATCACTAGCGTCCTGGGAAGCCCCTGAATGCCATGAGGAGCCAGTTAATTTATTTCAGGCCTGGAACTAAGAACCACTAAAGGCTCTGAGCACTTCCGAGGCATGGATCCTTTCCATCTTTGGGCCAAATCTTTCGGGCGTGTTGAACTAGATGGGGCCCTAGATTGCTCGCACCTTTTTCACTGTGGCTTTTCTGAGATCACACAGACATAGGTTCAAATCCTGTCCTGTCAGTTGCCAGCTCTGTGGCCTGGGCAAATAGAACCTCACTGGGCCTCAGTTTCCCCCTCTGTCAAGTGGTCCAGCTTTCCTCCCACAGGTCATCCTCCAGCCTCTCTGACTGCTCTTCTGTGTTCACTGGCATGTGAGCTCCTGGAGGGAAGACTCCATTGCTCCGTATATCCTTTCTAATGCTTGGAGCAATGCCTGCCACCTAGTAGGTGCTCAAGAAATATTTGATGGGTGTCTGACTCTCCACTGGATGTCCCTTGAAGTGGCATCACCACCCCCCACCACCACCATTTTCTATATTCCCACTGAAAGCACATGACCTCAATCATTTCCTAATGACTGTTAGGCCATTCATTCGCTCATTCTCAAACATGTGTGCTTCTCTCCTACCAACTTCTGAGATTACCAAGGGGCATAAGCGGCCTACTCTTGAGAGCTTCAAGTTCAAGATGAGACAAGCTGGTGATTGTGAGTCCGGGTCTCCTTGGCCCCATCCCCTGTTGGATCTGCCACCCCCATATGTTTATCTGACTTTTGGCCGCTTAGAAGCAGAACTCAACAGTGGTCTCTTCAGTTAAGGGGAGAGCAGCTCTAGGGCTGGACAGTCTCAACAGGTGCCTCCAAATGTCAAGAACTCAGAGCATCTCTCAATGTTATGTGGCAGCCTGGATGGAAGGGGAGTCTGGGGGAGAGTGGATACATATATATGAATGGCTGAGTCACTCTGCTGTGCACAGGAAACTGTCACAACATTGTCAATCGGCTACATTCCAATATAAAATAGAAAGTTAAAAAAAAAAATAGATAACCAACAAGGACCTACTGTATAGCACAGGGAACTATGTTCAATATCTCATAATAACTTATAATGGAAAAGAACACATATCTATATCTACATATCTGTGTAACTGAGTCACTCTTCTGTACACCTGAAACATTATCAACCAACTGTACTTCAATAAGAAATTAAAAAAAAAAAAGAACTAAAGAGAGAGCCATGGGCAGGCTGGGTCCAGTCTGGGCTCTTCTCTGAATGGATAGGCAAGGAACAGTCATGCTTTTGGTCCAAAAGTGTGAAAAATATTAGTTGCTCAGTTGTGCGACCCCCTGGGCTGTAGCCTGCCAGGCTCCTCTGTCCATGGGATTCTTCAGGCAAGTATACTGGAGTGGGGCGCCATTTCCTTCTCTAGGGAATCTTCCTGACCCAGGGATCAAATCTGGGTCTCCTGCTTTGCAGGTGGATTCTTTACCATCTGAGCCACCAGGGAAGCCCACTTCAGTCCAAGCCGCCTGCTAATGCTCCTAAGCAGCCAGCCACACTTGGACATGTCACATGTTGTGCACAGTCTTGGATCCTAAATACAAATGGACACATTACAACCCAGCCACACCTGCTTGTCTTAAGACCTAGGGGCCTCAGCTGATTGGGAGGATCCTGGCTCCTGGGCCATCTCTGGGTAGACCAGATGGACCCAAAACAATGACAGGGGTTCACATCACATAGATGTCATTCCTTAGGATAATTGATCAGCCACATGGCAGCTACTGCTGTCCTTACTTGACTCATTATATGGCTTGTCAGCCCTGCTGCTGAACAGAACTCACTCACGGGGCATAGTAAACATTTTGGCTGTATTTCCTAGGTATCAGTCATTATTCTCTAAGTCCTGGTGTAAATTAACTCCCACAGCAGACTTGTGAGCTAAGTTGCTCAGTACTCTTGTTGTTCAGTCGCTCAGTTGTGTCCAACTCTTTGTGACCCCATGGACTGCAAGGAGGCCAGGCTTCCCTGTCCTGCACCATCTCCCAGAGCTTGCTCAAACTCAGGTCCATTGAGTCGGTGATGGTACTGTTATCAGCTCCATTTTATGGAAGAAGAAACTGAGAAACACAGATAGGAAGCGTTGATAGGAAGCTGTAAGGGACAGAGCTAGGATTTGAATCCAGGTGGTCCAATTCTCCTGCCTGGATGCTGTAAATTGATGAAAGCTGGGGTGGCTTTTCCCAGTCTGGAGACTGACTTTTTCTTTGGCTTTTGATCTTAGCAACTGAGAGTCTGCTTCTATTGTTCGCTGCTTTTACAGTAACAACTTTCTCCCTTAAGGCAGTGGGTGAGTGACTCCTGTTACGTTGCCTGGGGGATTGGGGTGGGGAAGGACCACAAGCAGCAAAAGGTGAAACCTCTCACTTGTGCCTCTAGCATCCTGTTTCCCCCTCCTCTGCCTTCACTTGATTTCACCTCCTGTCAGCCTCAAGCCTTGGGGATGGGTTCTAAGATTCTGGGGCCTGTCCAGGCCTGCCCTTCTGGGATGCCCTCTCCCCCAGGGCGACGTATCATGTAAGCCACCACACAAGATTTTAAACATCATGTAAGCCACCACACAAGATTTTAAACATTCTGGTAGCCTTCTTAAAAGGGTAAAAAAGACACCAAGTTTAATATTGTTTTAACCCAAACTATCATTGCTTTGGTGTGTTAACAGTACAAAGTCATTACATTGTTTTTGTCGTACTAAATCTTGGAAAATGCCAGGGTGCATTTTATACTTACAATCACATTTCAGTTCAGACTAGTTATTATGGGGATAGAAGAACCAAGTAGATGATTAAACAGTTAATCCCACTACAGGATTGTAAGAATATGACAGACCCCTGTAAGTTAATGATCACTCAAGAAAGCAGGTTTGCTTAACCACAAAGCCAGGCTCGCTTAGCAACAAAACCATGCGTCAGAAGCACGAGACATGCCCCCAAACAAGAAAACACTGGTGGCATGAGACCCACATCCTGCCCAGGAAGCTCAGTATGTTGCCACATGCTCTCTGCACACGTGAAAAACGATACTTTATAGACCCAGCTTGACCATGTAGGGACAAGGAATCTCCCCTGCCCAACCTGGAGGAGGAGCTGATGATGGAAGGATGGCATCTCCTCAAGAAAGAAAAGAAGGTCTTCTTCCCCTCCCCACTTTTCCTTTGATTGTGAACCTGTAGCCCAGTAAGTTCTTGGAGGCATGGCATCCCTTTGCCCACCTGCTTGTAAACCTCACAAGCATCTTATTCTAACAAATCCCTTCTGTCATCACTTGGCCTCTCACTGAATTCTTAGACATAAAGGACTGGAGCTCTTCAGAGCTCCCCGAGATGCCACCAAATGGTTTCAGCTACATTTCTTTTTTAAAAATTAATTGGAAAGATGGAAGTATATTGATTTACAGTGTTGTAGTAATTTCCACTGTACAACAAAGTGAGTCAGTTATACATACATATATTCGTTTTTATATTCTTTCCCATTATGGTTTATCATAAGACGTTGGACATAGTTTCCTGTGCTGTACAGTAGGGCCTTATTGTCCACCTATCCTGTACATAATCGTTTGCACCTGCTAACCCCAAACTCCCAGCCCATTCCTTCTTCAGTCCATTCTCCCTCTTGGCAACCGCAAGTCTGTTCTCTGTGTCTGTGAGTCTGTTTCTGCAAACCAGTCACATTTCAAGTGCTCAAAAGTCACACGTGCCAACTGGCTCCTGTATGGGATGATGTAGCTCTAAACCTTAGATCGCTCTGTCCTGCAGCTTGGTCACTGATATCAACCGGTGGCTCTGAAGTCTCTCTCTCCTGGAACAATGAGCTTTGTTCTCTTTCAGTGGAGCCTCTGTCCTTGGTTTGCAAACAAATTGCAGACCAATTGTGGGATGTTTTCTAGAAGGCAAATGTTAAGCCCTGGCCCAAGTTTGCTTGACCCATGGAGAACATTTACTGAACACTTCTTAAGTTTGAAATCCTGGTTAAGGGCCTGGGGATTGGGAGCAAATTCTCCCTGCAGAGAAGAGGACTGGAGACGTGCAGAGGGTCCCCTTCAGATCTGCAAGTGGGAGCGGACTAGCGCACATGCATCATGCTCCCTGAGGCCAAGGAAGGGCCACCGAGAAGGCTTGGGTGGAGCTGACATGTGGGGGGAACTATCTGTGTTCTTGCTGTTGGGGCCCCGGGCAGGCTACCCCCCAAATATGCCTCAGTGGCATATTGATTTTTTGAATTAAATAAGAAACAGCTGATGCAAGGGGAACATTTCTGGCCTTCCTCTGGGTCTGCCTGAAAGCGAGAAATAAACCTCTCACATGAAAGCTGCCTCCCCTGTGTCCGGAGGCAGAAGGACAACCTGTACCTGCGGAGGCAGGACTTATCAGGCCCAGAAGCCTGTAGAGACAAGCCTGGTCACTCCTTTACTGTCCTAACCCAAGCCCAAACTCTGTTCAGATTCCTCACTGATTAAATACTAAGTTTCTTGGTTCTGTCAATTCCTCACAAACCTATTGTTTCTTTGTCTGAAAAGTATAAAAGTTACCTACTTTGGCCACTTCTTAGGTCCCGTTTCTATAGGGTTTCCGTGGGCATGAATTAAATTTTGTTTTTGTTTTGTTTTTGTCTTAATCTGTCTTACATCCACTTTATTATGTCCAGGCATAAGAACTCGAAAGGGATAGAGGGAGAAATTTCCCCTTCCTTGACATCAGCAACCAGAAAGAAAAGAATGCCTCATATGTGGAATACAGAGCAGAATTCTGAGAAAGATACTGCCTTGGTCGTGCCCAAATCAGTCCCAGACTAAGGCTGTTCTGGATCTTGCCAAGCAATCTTAAAAACAGGCCTCAAAAGGTTCAGATCATTTCCACTAACTTAACTACATCCTAAAGCAAAACCTCCAAGTATTTAAAAGAATTAAAAAACAAAACAAAACTTCAGGGGGAATTCCCTGATGGTTGAGTAGTCAGGACTCTGAGATTTCACTGCCAGGGGTACAGGTTCAATCCCTGGTCGGAGAACTAATATCTCATAAGCTGCGCGGCCTGGCGAAACAAAAGTTCAGCACTCAACAGTGTAACATTCAAAATGTGTGACACCCATTAAAAAATTACTAGGCAGACAAAGAAACAGGAAGCTATGAGCTATAATGAGGAGGAAAAATCAATCACTGGAAACAGATTCAGAAATGTCAGAGATGACAGAATTAGTAGACGAGGACATTAAAACAGCTATTAGAAATGCACACCAAATGCTCCGGATGAGAGAGGAAAGCTTGAGCATGTTAACGAAAGACACAGGAGGTATTAACAAGGACCCAAACCAAACTGTAAGATCTGAGAATCTCAAGGAAATCCAAGCAGATCTTGGCTCCAACACTTGCTCTGTTAACTGTGCGTAGCTTAATGTATCTGTTTCAGCCCAGGTTTCCTCATCTGTTGCATAAGAGCTAATATACGCTGATCATTTGTTCTGTGCCAGGTATTGTTCCAGGAGCTTTCCACAAGAAAACTACACAGGTACTGTTATCATCATCTCCATTTTGTGAGTCACTCAGCTGTGTCCCACTCTTTGCAACCCCATGGACTGTGCAGTCCATGGAATTCTCTAGGCCAGAATACTGGAGTGGGTAGCCTTTCCCTTCTCCAGGGAATCTTCCCAGCCCAGGGATCAAACCTAGGTCTCCCACGTTGCAGGAGGATTCTTTACAAGCTGAGCCACAGGGAAAACCCAAGAATACTGGAATGGGTAGCCTATCCCTTCTCCAGGAGATCTCCCTTGCCCAGGAATCGAACCAGGGTCTCCTGCATTGCAGGTGGATTCTTTACCAACTGAGCTATCAGGGAAGACTTGTCTCCATTTTACAGTTGAGGAAATGGAAGGATGGGGCACCAAAGGCTTTAGTAACTTGCTGAAGATTTCACAGCTCAGAAGCCTGGTGAATCCAGGATTCAAACCAGAGCCGAAGTTCTTGTCCTCTACACTCTCATGCTGTTCTCGGTTCTGTATGATGAGAAGAATGATCATGTTTGCCCTATAGGCTTACAATGTTTACAAATTATTTTTTATTTTATTTCAGCTTTATTCACGTATAATTGACAAATACAATTGTAAGATATTTAATTGTACCGCATGGTGATTCAATACACATAGTCTTTGGGAAAGGATTCCATCATGTAGCTAATTAACTCATCCATCACTTCACATATTTACCTTTTTTTTTTTTTTTTTTTAAAGTGAGAACATTTACGTTTTAAGTTTCCTAAGTTGTACTCTCTTGGCAGTGTTTTTTGTTTTGTTGCTTTAAGTATTTGTTTATTTATTTGGCTGCACTGGGCCTGTTGTGGCATGCAGGCTCTCAGCTGCTGCATGTGAGATCTAGTTCCAGGGACTGAACCCAGGCCCCATAGACAGGGGCTCAGAGTTTCAACCACTGAATCACTGGAGAAGTCCCACAATTCAGTGTTATCAACGATGGTCACCACGATTTTTTCTTTTTTCATTTTTTTTTTTTAATTGAGGCAGGCTAGAGTCTATGGGGTCTCAAGAGTCGAACATAACTTATCGACTAAACCACCACCACCGTAACTGATTCACAATGTTGTGTTAATTTCTCCTGTACAGCAAAGTGATTCAGTTATACATATATGTATATAATCCCTTTAAATATTCTTTTCCATTATGGCTTATCACAGGATATTGAATAAAGTTCCCTATGCTATACAGGGAACAAGTAGGAACTTGTTTATCCATTCTATAGGCAATAGTTTGCATCTGCTAACCCCGAACCTCCACTCCATCCCCCCTTCCCCCTTAGCAACCACAAGTCTGTTTTCTATGTCTGTGTATGGTCACCACAGTTTACCTTAAATCCTCAGACCTCACTCATTGCATAGCTGAAAGTTCATAGACTTTTTGTGATGGGTAAACTGGACAATCCACGGGAATGTGTTCACTTAGCACAGAGTGTTTACTCAAAATGAAAAATAAATGAAAAGTTAAAGAGGGTTCACAATGCCTAGTGTGTGTCGAGGTAAGGTCTGTAAAGTCTCAAATGAGCACTAATACCCACTATTTACCAACTGTAACAGAAGATTCAGGAGGCCACAGCATGCTCTGGGCTGTCACGTAGAACCATTGATTCCCTGGGGTCCCTTGGAGAGCGACCTCCCCCTCCTCCCTCTCCTCCCCCTCCTCCCCCTCCCTCCCCCTCTCCCTCCTCCAGGTGTTGAAGAGCTGCAGTTCCTCTTCCTTCCTGCTTTGCCTGGAGCATGCCAGCGCTGCTCAGAGCAACAGCTCAGAGAAGGTAACTGAAGGCTCTTTAGTGTCTTTAGCTCTTTCTGTGAGTCACCAAAACAGCATACTTTTTTGTTTAATGATACGGCCAAATCTCAGAAAGAAGCACACACAGGCAAGTGATCCAGTGTAATCTGGCTTCTAAAGTGTTCTTTTCAGGAGCAATAGGGGGAGGGATAAATTGGGAGTTTGGGATTGACATATACACATTATTACATTTAAAATACATAACCAACAAGGACCTATTGTATAGCATAGGAAACTCTACTCAATATTCTGTAATCCCTTAAATGAGAAAAGAATTTGAGAAAAAAAATAGGTATATGTATTGATATATATATCTTTTTTATATATTAGGTATATCAGTCAGTCAGTTCAGTCGCTCAGTTGTGTCCGACTCTTTGCGACCTCATGAATCGCAGCACACCAGGCCTCCCTGTCCATCACCACCTCCCGGAGTTCACCCAAACTCATGTGCAAGGAGTTGGTGATGCCATCCAGCCATCTCATCCTCTGTCGTCCCCTTCTCCTGCCCCCAGTCCTTCCCAGCATCAGGGTCTTTTCCAATGAGTCAACTCTTCACACACACACACACACACACACACACACACACACATATATATATAACTGAATCAGTTTGCTGTATACCTGAAACTAACACAATATTGTAAATCAACTATACTCCAGTATAAAATCAAAATTTTAGAAACTGTTCTTTGATGCATTCTGAAACACAATTTGATTTAATTGGTTCTGGATTAGGTCAATGGAATCTCAGTTTGAGCTCTGGTCAACTTTGCTATTTTCTGTCCAGATCTACTCCTGGGACCAACTGTTAGAGAAAAACATATCTCCAGTTCACTGTAGACATCACTGAACAAGGTGAAAGTATTTTCTTTTATGAAGCTATTTGTTTGCATAGGTGGTTTTGTAAATTTTTTTCAAAATTAGGTTAGTATCAATGATATAATGATATATTTATTCCTTAAAAGTTCCACTTATTATTTCTGATTATAAAAATAACACGATGCCCAGAGAATATTTGGAAAATGTAGGTATATAAATAAAGGCAGGAACCAAAAATTATCAGTAAAACTGCCGGCACATTTTAAATTTTGATGTATAGTTTCCAGCATTTGAAAAGTGTCTATCTGATAAAAATGGGGTCACACTTCTAAAAATTGATGTATCATGGCTGTCTTGCTCAGCCATTACTTATTCTTCTGTAATATAAATTTTTGTGTGGCTCCATAATAAATATACAGTAGGTTACATTTAATGCAAATTTGAATTACACAGTTAGAAATAGTAGGGTATAAAATATTAATTAAG
This sequence comes from Bos indicus, assembly GCF_029378745.1. Taxonomy (NCBI): domain Eukaryota; kingdom Metazoa; phylum Chordata; class Mammalia; order Artiodactyla; family Bovidae; genus Bos; species Bos indicus. The sequence continues at coordinate 23,221,192 of NC_091784.1, read as the reverse complement.
ATTTGTTTTATGGGCAAAATTTGAAAGAATGTAAATCTTGCTTTGCCTTTATTTTGGGGAGGGAATTTAATCTTGCATAATGTGAGTTTTGCATTCTGTGTGAGCTCCAGCTGTACAACCCCTTGCATAAAAAGTGACTGTCCTCTGCTACTGTTTATTTAGCCAGCCACTATTGATGGCCACTTATTATTGCAATGGGGCTTCCTTGGTGGCTCAGATGGTAAGGAATCTGCCTGTAATGTGGGAGACCCGGGTTCGCTCTCTGGGTTGGGAAGATCCCCTGGAGAAGGGAATGGCAACCCACTCCAGTATTCTTGCTGGGAGAATTCCCTGGACAGAAGAGCCTGGTGGGCTACAGTCCATGAGGTCACAAAGAGTTGGACATGACTGAGCAACTAACACTGTTGTTGCAATGAGCTTTCTTGCAGATAAATCTTTGCACATGCCCATGATTACTCTTTAGGAAAAAAATTCTTAGATGTGGAATTTCTGGGTCGAGGCTTTTGATGCACATTTTCAAAATCCCATTCTTAAAGGTGTCAACATTTTCCAACAAATATCCACCTAGTGCTTACTATGTGCCAGGCACTATTCTAAGAACATCCTCATGATGATGATACGCAGTAGGTACTACTATTATCATCCCATTGCAAAAAAGAGGAAGCTGAGGCAGCAGCAGTTGCTGGATCATTGAGCTAGTAAGTGCTAGAGCCGGCTTTGGACTCCTAGCTCTTAACTCCTGTACCACCAATGCTGCTTCTCCAGCATTTTGAGCAGTAGAGTATGAGGTGGTCATTTTCCTGTCCTGTTGCCCACAATGGCGTAATATCTATCTGCTCAAAGGGATTGTGACTATTCAGAAATACTATTTATGCTGGGAAATCAATCCACCTATTAGGGAACCCTTGAGTGAAATCACTCGCTTTGACCAGGGAAGATGATAACTGCTTGCCTGAGTTGTCTCACAACAGGAGGTCTCAAGAAGGAACATGGTGCTGCCACTGAAACTAATTAGAAGAATTCAGGAGGAGTCCAAGGAGGGAGGAGATGCCAGTCCATATGTCTTATCAACCTCCCAGAATCCTTTGCGCTGGGGAACCCGTCTTGGCTGAGAGATATGCATACCACCAGGAAGGACACTGAGTCAGACTATGGGCTAAAGAAGATGACTGGCCAGAGACAACCTGGAAACTAACCCCATTACCATAAAGTCTGAGGCTGCAAGCCACGTGGCAGAGCAGTTCTCCTGGGTTGCCTTACCCTGCTGCTTTCCACCTGGGTGCCCCCTCCAGTAAAGTCTTTTGCTTTGTCAGCACATGTGCCTCCTGGGACAATTCATTTCTGGAAGAGGTCCCCCTTCCTGAGACACTGGTACTATAAGAGAGAGAAAGGAAGTTCTAGTTCTTGGCTGTCAATGAATTACTAGCCTGTCTGATTTCTTTTTTAAGAAACTGCATCAAAGTACTTTCAGAAGCTTCCCCCAGGCAGAAGAGAGGTTTAATCTTTGGTCTTCACATAAGAGAGGTTTCTGGGGTCCACTTGTTCTTCCCAAATCTCTGCTCACAGCACCAGAATTTTAGGAAGCTCTTCTAAGTTATAGGGCCCTCTTCTTCCGCTGTCTGCTACATATGCTGGCGTCATACTTCAAGGACTCTGCAGCTCGTCTCTGAGCCAAGGTTCACAGTGGTAGACTTTCACACCTAAAGACTAACAAAGAGGCATGTTTCACACCTAAAGACTAACAAAGAGGCATGAAACTCTACTCTTCACCCGAGGTAAAGAGCTGAGTTTACTTACATGCCCTGAGCTCACCTACAGGATGACTAGACTCGCCCCTCTTAGAATACACATGCTAAGTTGCTATAACAAAAATACCCAACAATACTTGGCTTTAAAGAGTAAAGCAGTTTTTCCTCTCTCATTTAACAGTTCTGAGGTGAACACTTCCCATGCTGGGGTAATTCTAATCTGCATGGTCCATCAGTGACCTATGTGATCATGTCGCTTTCCTTTACCTGCTTAGCATTAAATTCATCAGCGTGGGCCAGGGAAAAGGGAAATAACACAGTGGAGCCACGCCCACTGCTTAAGGCCTATGCGCACATCTCTTCCACTTGCATTTCATTGGCAGAAAGGGAATCATGTGAACACATCTAACTGCAAGGGAGGAAATATAGTTCAGCCAGGTACCAAGAAAGTAGAGAATGGATTTGTGGGCAAGCTAGTGGCTTCCAATGGACCCTCCAAACAGGGAACAAACCCAGCAGGGCATCTGTCTGTGCATAATGAGGTTATCATGATATTTCTCTTTCTTGTCCCTCTCCCTACATCCTATCAGAGGGAGAATTTAACAATAAGATACATAGGCATATCAAATTTGTTTAGGGTGCACCAGCCTCATGGATTCTGGAAACTTACTCTTAAAAGCGTGAATTCATTTTCTTATTTGCATGTGTGCTCAAACTACCATTTGCACTCATCTCACACGCTAGTAAAGTAATGCTCAAAATTCTCCAAGCCAGGTTTCAGCAATATGTGAACCATGAACTTCCAGATGTTCAAGCTGGTTTTAGAAAAGGCAGAGGAGCCAGAGATCAAATTGCCAACATTCATTGGATCATGGAAAAAGCAAGGGAGTTTCAAAAAAACATCTATTTCTGCTTTATTGACTATGCCAAAGCCTTTGACTGTGTGGATTACAATAAACTGTGGAAAATTCTGAAAGAGATGGGAATACCAGACCACCTTACCTGCCTCTTGAGAAACCTATATGCAGGTCAGGAAGCAACAGTTAGAACCGGACATGGAACAACAGACTGGTTGCAAATAGGAAAAGGAGTATGTCAAGGCTGTATATTGTCACCCTGCTTATTTAACTTCTATGCAGAGTACATCATGAGAAACGGTGGGCTGGAAGAAGCACAAGCTGGAATCAAGTTTGCCAGGAGAAATATCAATAACCTCAGATATGCAGATGACACCACCCTTATGGCAAAAAGTGAAGAGGAACTAAAAAGCCTCTTGATGAGAGTGAAAGAGGAGAGTGAAAAAGTTGGCTTAAAGCTCAACATTCAGAAAACGAAGATCATGGCATCTGGTCCCATCACTTCATGGCAAATATATGGGGAAACAGTGGCTGATTTTATTTTTGGGGGGCTCCAAAATCACTGTAGATGGTGATTGCAGCCATGAAATTAAAAGATGCTTACTCCTTGGAAGGAAAGTTATGACCAACCTAGATAGCATATTAAAAAGCAGACATATTACTTTGTCAACAAAGGTCTGTCTAGTCAAGGCTATGGTTTTTCCAGTGGTCATGTATGCATGTGAGAATGGACTATAAAGAAAGCTGAGCCCTGAAGAATTGATGCTTTTGAAGTGTGGTGTTGGAGAAGCCTCTTGAGAGTCCCTCGGACTGAAGGGAGATCAAACCAGTCCATTCTGGAGAAGATCAGTCCTGGGTGTTCATTGGAAGGACTGATGTTGAAGCTGAAACTCCAATATTTAGGCCACCTCATGTGAAAAGCTGACTCATTTGAAAAGACCCTGATGTTGGGAAAGATTGAGGGTAGGAGGAGAAGGGGACAACAAAGGATGAGATGGTTGGATGGCATCACCAACTCAACGGACATGAGTTTGGGTAAATTCCAGGAGTTGGTGATGGACAAGGAGGCCTGGCATGCTGCAGTTCATGGGGTTGCAAAGAGTTGGACATGACGGAGCGACTGAACTGAACTGAAGTTGCTAAGTCGCTTTCAGTCCTGTCCAACTGTTTGTGACCCCATGAACTATAGCCCGCCAGGCTCCTCTTTCCATGGGATTTTCCAAGCAAGAATACTAGAGTGAGTTGCCATGCACTCCTCCAGGGGATCTTCCTTACCCAGGGATCAATCTGCATCCCTTATGTCTCCTGCATTGGCATGTGGGTTCTTTACCACTAGAGCCACCAGGGAAGCCCCTTCTTGTTTGCTCTGATTCAAAAATCAGCTCATAGTTTAAAGTCAGAACAGAGTACACACACTTCGGAGACAAAAAATTGTGAACGGGAAGTCCAGTTCCATCTCTTACCTACAACTGTGTGACCACTGGCATGTTCTGTAAACTCTGAGTTTTCATTTGCTGAGAAGATTAGAGAGCATGTGGAGAGAACCAGGTACAAATCCTGGCTTCTGTGACAAAGGCAATTCTTTTAATCTATCTGAGCCCCGAGTTTCCTGAAGAAAGGAGGTAATATCCTACCTCTCACTTGGTGGTATAAATAATATAAGTCCTCTGTGGGGAGGTCAGTATAGGCTCAGGGTACAGAGAAGCTCCGGAAGTTACCTACATTCAGGCTCATTCGGGGCTCCCATCGTGACTCTGTCTTCCTCTCTAGGTCAGTCAGCTTCATCCTCAGGCTCTGCATCATGACTCTGCATGATGATGAGATGGCTGTGACATACTCAGAGGAAGAACAAAAGCTGCTTCTCTCCCAGACACATGCCTTCAAGTCTCCTTGTCTCTGAAGGGCTATGTGCCTGTGTTTGAACTGTGCTTTGGGAATGAGATTAGCTAATTGGTTTAAGTCATGAGGACCCACTCCTAGAGTTAGGGATGGGGTCACCCCCAAACAATTCTATGGCAGTCATATAGTTCCTCCAATGTGAAACGGGGCTGTAATTACCAGAAAGGCAGCCAAAACAACAGATGTCCACTATGGAGAATGTGTTTGAAGGATGAGTTAATTGGGCCTCATTATGGCCCAATTTTTGTTTGTTTTTTGAAATTATGGGCTGATTTCTTCTGCTGATAGATGAACTATTCATGGTCCCTGGCAGTTTTCCTTCATAGTCCTCTTAATGGCCTTCTAGAGTTTCTTTTTATTGCTTTGCCCATACCCATGAATGCTTTTCTCCCATGACATCTTTTAACAGCTTTCTGACCCCACGGATTCATCAGACACCCCCAAACCAATGGATTGAAGAGGAACCAAATAGGAATCCATATATTTCTGAACTTGCAGTGTTTGTCTTTGAACAAGCAATGACATTTTTGTCTCCAAAGTCTGTGATGTACATATATATCACAAGTTCTGGAAACAAAAATTATATATATATATATATATATATATATATATATATATGAAATTATATGTGTGTATATACACACACATGTATATATTAATATGGATAAGTAAACTTTTAAGCTCTCAGTTTCTCACTTGTAAAATTTGCAATAGAAACAGATACTAAGTTCTTTTTGGCATGAAGACCCTTGGGAGATGCAGTAACAACAAGAATAATGGCCAAAATTAATATAGGGTGCTCCCTACATGCTGTCCTAAACTCTAAGGCATATGGTATTTTATCTCATTTGATCTTCACAACATCCATACTAGGTGTGAACTATTATTACCTCCTTTTGGAGATGAGAAATTGAAGATTCAATTGGTCACATGACTTGTTCAAGGTCACACATTATTGTCTACTTGGAACTGCAATCCAGGTTGGTCAGATTCCAGAATCTGTGCTCTTAACTGTGCTAAAGTGTCATTGCAGCTTCCATTGGAGAGGAAAGGATTCAGATTTGGGAGTCAGAAGACTTGCACTTAAATTCTGAATTCAGCACTGTGTGACTTTGGGAAAGTTACTTAACCTCTCTGAGCTTTAGTAAGAAGTAAGATGGAAATCATAATTACTCCCTATGGGTTAGGGGTCAGAATTAAGATTGTTGAATCAATGGATGTAAAACTTGGGGTGTGTAATAGGTGCTCAGCAAAGGACATGTATCATAATAACCCACTAAACTACGCTAATTTATAGAACATTGCTACCAGGTGGACAAGAACTCTGTGAATGAATCCCTGGCTTCTGAGTCACTGTTCTAAAGGCTAATCATAAATAAATATGTTTGTGAAAGAAACTGCCTTTAATAAAACTTTGTTTCAAACTGAGAAGCATGCATTTGACATAGACAATTGACAAGTGACAGAGCAGGGATAATATTTTTTAAAAACCCATAGCAATGAATGCTGTTTTGCAAACAGAAGTGTTTTTCCTCTTTCAGTGATCTGAGTCATTTTTCCTCTTAAGGGGAACAGTTTTCTCTATTAAGGCTCATTCATGAGATTTGTGTTCACAGGAAAGAGGAGGGATGAAAACCTCTGCTGGCACAAGGAAGGCCGTAGGATGGGGGAGAAGGAGGATGGGATCCATGAGGAGTTCTGAACAGGGAGGGGAAATGGAGTAAATGCCTTCTTTCTGATCTGGGGGGTTGGACCTAAAAGTATCAGAAAAGAGGAAGGACATGGGATCAGACCAGTGTGTGCAGTCTCCCTCCCTGGGGGTCAAGGCTCCTGCTGGATAGGGTGGAGGATGGGGGTTAGAAACAACTAGAAGCATTTGGGGGAAATACTAGAACAGTGGTGCTTGGGGCATAATCCCCATTTGAGGTTCTGGAGTGAAAAGTCATAGGGAGAACCACACCACTGTGGGGAGGCTGTATTTATACTATTGAGGGTTTGGTTGCCTATGTCAAGAGGGCCTTTGCTGGTGTCTTGAGACCCTAACAGTTCCCCAGTGTCTGGGAACACCTAGCCCACCCCTCCACCATCACCAATAAGAAAGCGAGTGAACTTTCCTGACCAGGGATATAACCTGTGCTCCTTGTATTGGAAGCACAGAGTCTTAACCACTGGATCAACAGGGAGGTCCCAGAAACTGGGTTCCTGAAGATGCTTTTGGACTCCTGAAGTGACCACCTTATTTCTACCTTCCTTGGTATGTAAGAGAATGTGAAGTGAAAGTCGCTCAGTCATGTTCGACTCTTTGCAACCCTATGGACTATACTGTCCACGGAATTGTCCAAGCCAGAATACTGGAGTGGGTAGCTGCTCCCCTCTCCAGGGGATCTTCCCAACCCAGGGATTGAACTCAGGTCTCCTGCATTGCAGATGGATTCTTTACCAGCTGAGCCACCACGTTTGCTCAATAGGGCTCTTATTATGTAAGAGAATAAATTCCCCAAGTTAAAGCTGTTTGAGATGAATATCTTCTACTTGCAGCCAAAAGCATCCTAAATGAGGCAGAATGTGGATAAATTTTTGACCTTGCAACTCTTGCTTCATAAATATATCTTCATATAATGTGGCTGTAAGAAGGAAAATGGTGTTAAGTCATTAACTTTGAAAACCACTTGGATCACTTCCTTCGGGCAAGCTTTATTCCCAGACTGTTGAACCCTCTGGGTTTGACAGCAGCATCTACTTCACGTGGTTAACACCTCCCCTTACTTGTCTTCAAAAGCTTTCCTAAGGGAAGAGATGAAGCCATACTTGTTAATTCTTCTTGAACATGAAAAAAAGGGATTCTTTTTGCCCTTTTAACATGTATTATTAAAATGTAAAAAAATATGTTCTTCTAGAGTTGCCTGGAAAGTGAACTGGGAGCAGTTAAACATCAAACTCACTGCCAATTTTTGGCTTTAACTAGAATCACCTTTGCCTTTTCCTTTGGGAGAAAAGGAAGTCTTAGAACTAAAAGAATTTCAAGAACTGGATTTTAACTGCTGAGCTGACCAGAGATAGAAGGCTAACAACGACTGGAGCTGTATAATTTGGTTCTCTTTTTAACATTCAAAGTTCTCTCTGACTTTCCAAAATTGTATCTACTTTGGTTGAGCTTATTTTTTCCCCTAATCAAATGACATTTCTTGGAACTCATCATCACATATGCCTATTTACTTTGTGCAATTATTTCAGGATAATTTACTAGCTGGGGAAAAAGAGGGAGGGCAGGAAGGATGGAAGGATAGAGGACAGGAGGGAGAGGGAAGAGGGGGGAAGGACTAATCCTTTCAAGGACTGTTTTCATTACAAAATGTCCCAGAATTTCATATCCAATAGACCTGCAATCCTCAAGCCATGTCTTTCTTTGTGGAAATGCTATTACTTCTTGTTGTTTAAATTTAATCTAAAGTAACTTCAAGAGATGAGTTGAAGGCTGGGGTAGATAGAAGATGTAAAGTTGTCACTAGTTCAACCCTGTTCCAATTTGAACAAACTTAGATATTAATTGATTTCTACTGGGGGCTTTGAAAACGCTTATTGGAAAAAACATTTCCATTACAAAATACACTTTGAAAATGACAGTGTTATATAAGAAGAAACAAGTGCATACAACTCAAATATTATTGTCTTGACCTTTAGGGTCATGTATGTCTTCCATGCAAAGCAGTAGATAAGAATCAAACTTAAACTAATAATATTGTAATAGCTGGAGCAGTTGTTATTCAGTGTAACATAAACCCCAGCTATTTAGTGGCTTAATGTTCTAGACATTATGAGTCACTCATTCAACGCCTGAAGATAGTCAGTGGTAGTTTTCCGTGTAATCATTCAGGGATTCAGTTGTATTGGTTATCTACCGCTGTGTAACAAATTATCTAATGAAAACACTTGTTACGTCACATAATTTCACAGGGTCAAGAATTTGGAACTGCCTTAGATGAGTGATTATGGATAGAATCTCTCACGAGTAAAATATCTTATATTCAAGATATTGGTCAGGGTTGCAGTCTCATCTGAAAACATAACTGGGACTGTAGTTTCTGCTTCCAAGACGATGCACTCATGTGACTGTAGGTAGATGCTCATTGGTAAGAAGCCTCAATTCCTTAGAGCTGCTTGAGCGTCCTTACAACATGGCATTGGCTTCCTTCAGAGGAGTGATTAAAGATAAGACAGAAACTACATTTTTTTTTTTTTTTTTGGTTTCACCCCATGGCTTATGGGATCTTACTTCCCCAATCAGGAACTGAACCTGAGTCCTCAGCAATGAGACCTTGGAGTCGTAACCACTGGACTGCCAGGGAATTCCTTACAATGTCTTTTATGATTTATCTTCAGAAGTCATACTTCATCATTTCCATTAAATCCTATTGATTACACAACTCAATCCTGTTCCGTTGCAGAGGTGAATATATGAGTATGAATACCTGGAGATAAGCATCATTGGGAACCATATTGGAGGTTGGCTACCACACTAAGCTCCTTCTATCCTGTGCTCTTTCCTCTTCCTCTGTCTTGAAGCAGAAAATACTAAAATCCAAGAGCACAAATGAGCTCCTCCCCAAATTGGGAGGGTTTATGGACCAGGAAAAGAAAATGTACACATTGCCAGTCTCTTCTGTCCTCCACTATCTCCCGGAGTTTGTTCAAATTCATGTCCATTGAGTCAGTGATGCTCTCTAACCATCTTATCCTCTGCTGCCCATTTCACCTTAGGCCTTTACTCTTTTCCAGCATCAGGATCTTTTCCAATGAGTCAGTTCTTTGGAATTGGTGGCCAAAGTATTGGAGCTTCAGGTTCAATAAGTCCTTCCAGTGAATATTCAGGGTTGATTTCCTTTAGGACTGACTGGCTTGATCTCCTTGCAGTCAAGGGACTCTCAAGAGTCTTCTCCAGCACCACAGTTGGAAAGCATCAATTCTTCGGCATTCAGCCTTCTTTATGGTCCAACTCTCACATCCATACATGACTACTGGAAAAATCAGAGCTTTGCCTGTATGGACCTTTGTCGACAAATTGATATCGCTGCTTTTTATTACACTGTCTAGGTTTGTCATAGCTTTTCTTCATAATTTCTCAACTATATGGTATCCCAACTATAAAGGTGGCTGGGAAATGTCATACTGTGTTGGAAACAGCCAACAACCTTAAACCATGGAATGGAGAGCATGAGCATTTGGTGGAAAGATAATTGTCTCTGCCATAGGAAAGCTAAGAAGAAAACATGCAGAATGGTTAATGTAATGGCACAGAACAAATGCTCAATGAATGCTAATCATTATATAGCATTCTTCTGATGATCTAATGCCTACCTAAATCTTAGCATGTAGTGGGGTTAAAGTAAATGTTTACTGTCTGAATGAGTTAAGGTAATGGATGTACAATGGACATATGTGTTCACGTGTACTCAGCTGCTCAGTTGTGTCCAACTCTTTGTGACCCTTTGGACTGTAGCTCCCTAGGCTCCTCGTTCCATGGAATTTTCCAGGCAAGAATACTGGAGTAGATTTCTATTTTCTTCTCCAGGGGATCTTCTTGACCCAGGGGTTGAGCCCCTGTCTCCTGCATTGGCAGGGGGTTCTTTACCACTGAACCACCTGAGAAGCCCTTACAATGGATGTACAAAAGAGTACAAATGGGAGGAACTGTAATTGATGTTTTTGAGCTAGTAAGTTGTACTGGCTAGCCTTATTAAGGTATAGATCTTCCTCTGGAAATAGATACTGCTGTTCTCATTTCAGTTGAGGACAGATATAGAGATAGCAAATACCTAAGGGCTTCTCTTGTGCCCCGGCTGGTGAAGAATCCGTCTGCAATGCAGGAGACCTGGGTTTGTTCCCTGGGTTGGGAAGATCCCCAGGGGAAGGGAAAGGCTACCCACTCCAGTATTCTGGCCTGGAGAATTCCATGGACTGTATAGTCCATGGGGTCACAAAGAATCAGGCACAACTGAGCGACTTTCACTTTCACTTTCAAGGCTTTGTGGGCCATAGAGTCATTGTTGCAATTACACAACGCTGCCATTGTAGTGTGTGAGCAGCCATGGACAATATGAAAATGGATAGGTGTGACTGTGTTCCAATAAAACTTTATTTACAAAACAGATGGTGGCCCAGATTTGGCCCAGTTTTCTGGCTTTTGCTCTACAGTACTGAGAAAGCAGAAACAACATGACTGAAATAATATGACTAGAATTATTTCTGACTAATGGCAGAAATAATATGACTAGAAATAACAATATGGCTAAATCTTTGAAAGTTATTGAATAAAAGAAGACAGAAACATAAGAGTTCTCTGGTAGCCTGGTGATTAGGATATAGTGTTTTCACTGAGGAGGACTGAGTTCAGTCCTTGGTCAGGGAACTATCCTGCATGTTGTGTGGCCAAAATGCAAAACAAACAAAAAAAAGATAGACACAAAGAAATCTTCCATTTATATACAGTTCAAAAGCAGTAAAAATGAAACGATATTGTTTAAGGGTGCATATCGGAGAAGGCAATGGCACCCCACTCCAGTACTCTTGCCTGGAAAATCCCATGGATGGAGGAGCCTGGTAGGCTGCAGTCCATGGGGTCGCTGAGGTTAGGGCACGACTGAGCGACTTCACTTTCACTTTTCATTTTCCTGCACTGGAGAAGGAAATGGCAACCCACTCCAGTGTTCTTGTCTGGAGAATCCCAGGGACGGGGGAGCCTGGTGGGCTGCTGTCTATGGGGTCGCACAGAGTCGGACACGACTGAAGTGACTTAGCAGTAGCAGTAGCAGCATAGAGGTGGTGAAACTATAAGGCAAATTGAGGAATTGATTATTAAAAAATCAGGATGTTTATTATCTCTGGAGAGTGAGGAGGGGTCGGAATTGGGAGGGAACACAGGAAGAACTTCTGGGGATGCTGGCAATAAGCATATTTCTTAACCTGATGGTGGTTTCATAGGTATTCACTTAATATAATTTGTTCCATTGTATATTTGTGTTTTATGTACAAAGAGTACATTCTATTTCTTATATATGATGAAGAAAAATGAAGATTAAGAATCATGCACCATGTTCTTATGCTCCATTACCTAATTGAAATCCCCTTTCTTTGGTTAACAGATATTAACCTTTGTTTCTACATCATTTTTTATTAGTCAACTCATTGGTATTCAGCCCTGGCTGTGTGTCAGAATCTCCAGGGGAGTGTGTCTTCCTCCCAAACATAGTTGCTTGAGCCCATCCTCTTAAGATTTTGCTTCAGGAGAGCCAGGTGGGAGCCTAGCTAGGCCTTGCTAGTTTGCAGACACTCCCCAAGCAATAGTGATAGGCAGCTGGGGTGGAGAGCCTCTGGTTTCAGCTCCTGCTATCTCATTGCAATTTCTGCAGAGTATTCCCCTCAGTCACACACTTCACCCCCAATATTCATCCAAGCTGACAAGCTGAGCATTTTATTTTTAATTGCATTTTCCTTGAAGTTAGTTTGCCGTTGAGTAAAAAAGACTGGTCCTATTCAAGGTGTTATCTTATCTGGCATTTATTCTAGCTTTCCATTCACCCCTTCCTAAACTCCAGCACCTCGACACTTCCTTTTTGGTACATTCACTTCCTTATTTTAAGCCCAGGGCACATTCTTGGTTCCTTACAGCCAATCCCATCACTCTTTTCTCCCCAGTGCTGTGGCGGGCTTGCCACCCATCCCAGAGTAGATAAGTGCCTGTTTATCCCTCGCCTTTGTTTCTGGGCTTTAAGTCAGTTTCCTATCACGGGGAAACATTCCTTCCATCCTCTGCTGACTCATCTTTATCAGCATTTACTGGAGAACCTTATCAATAGCCTTTTGAACAGCAACGTAAATTAAATTTATCCCTCTTATCCTCCTTCTTTATTTACCCTTCCAAACATCACTAGCAACTGCAAAATATTCCAGATTGACTTCCTCTTGGAGAAAGCACTGCATTTCTTCCCAGTAGATTTAAAATAAATGTTTGATCATTTGTTCATTGGAAGGTAATCTCCATTTCTGCTCAAGTCAGGGTACCTGTAAGTCCCTGTTTGCCTTGGACAGTTCTGCCTTATCCCTGGTAATTGTTAATGGTGCCCCCTTTTACTTGAAGGAAAAAAAAAAAGTCAGGATGATGCATTTTATGATCACTTTATTAAAGTCCATTATCAAGTATACTTGAAAGATAACTAGAGGAAGAGGAAGAGACTGGATCCTCATGCTAAGAGGCACACATTAACTGTGTAGGTTTGATCATTATAAACCCTCACTCTCAAAGTGTGGTCTCTAGACTAGCGGCATAAGCATCACTTGGGAGCCTGTGAAAAATACAGACTCTAAGGCTCAGTCCAGACCTACTGAACTAGAACTTTCATGTGAATAAGACTCCCAGGTGATTTGGATGCACATTACAGCTTTTGAAGCGCTGTCCTGAACCTCACCAGGCTTCAGTTTATTAGAAAAATAAAAATTGTCCAGCCTCCACACAGCATTAAAATTATATCAGTGTATACAACTTGCTCTGTTTTAATAACAAACCCACAAGAACAACAGAGAAGTACATTAAAAACATGTACTTACATGGTGGATGACTTGCTTTTCTCTTAAAAACAACAGCAACAACAAGATGGCGGAGGATGAGGTGGATGTGGAGTACATCTCTCTCTTGGATACTTCAGGAATACACCTTCAGACACAGAAGTGCATGCAGAACACTAGCTGAGAGTGGACAGGAGTACCTGACCAGTGGAAAAGAACATATAGAACCATGCAAAACTCGGTAGGGTGAAGGAACTAGGAGGAAAAACAGGAGTGTTAGTAGGACTGGACCTGCCCTCAGGCAGTGTTGGAACTGAAGCAGCGGGCCAATCCCCATATTGGGGCAATTGTCTGAGTCAGAGGAGAAACATTCAAGGCTGAGAGCGAAACAGCTGATCTGTGGCAGCCCAAATGGAATGAGAATCAGACAGTCCTTGCCACAGCCATACATACCCCAGACAGGGATGCAGATTCCCTGGAAGGCACAGCAGCTGGGAGTTGGAGATTAGGGAGTGTGGAGCAATCCCAAGGTGAGGGCTGCTCTTAACTGTGGAGAGACAGATCAAGGGGACGTGAGGGAGGAGATTGTGGTGGGAAATGCCTGTGGAGGAAAGCCAGGCAGCCACGGAAGCAAGGCGATACTGCTGAGTCACGCATAGTGGATGGAGCCATCACCATATCCTCTCTCTTCCCACACTGCCACATCTGCAGCTGAACAGTAGAGAGGCTGGCCCATCAAATGCCTGATGTACTGAACTACAGAGTAGGACCCCACCCAGGGTGCCCCTTTAAGTGCCTGATGTGCCAATCTACAGAGTAGGACCCCAGGCAGGGTGTCCCCTCTATGTGCCTGATGCACCCAACAGCAGAGAAGGACCCCAGGCAAGGAAGCCCTCTAAGGACCTGAGTGGGTGGAGCTATGGAGAAAGACTAGCCAAAGAGGCCTTCTGATCGCAGCTACAAGAGGCTGGAAAGAAGACTCTGATAGGGCCATAACTCCTGTGGTGGAGACAGTCCGTGTCCCTGCACACTTGGTGCCGCCAGGGCTCCCGCAAGCCAAGCAGCTGCCCCACCTTCATGCTCAACTCTCACTGGGGCAGAGCTGCCACAGGCAAAAAAGTCTTGTGTGTATGTGAGCAGGATCACTTCGGTAGTGTCCAACTCTTTGCAACCCTGTACACTGTTACCTGCCAGGCTTCTCTGTCAGGGGGTGGTGGTGGGGGGGGGGGTGGGGGGCGGTTCTCCAGGCAAGAATACTGGAGCATATTGGCCAATGCTGGTTGCCATACCCTTCTAGAGCGCCACATTTCCTGCTTCCCTAGCTGCCAAGTCCCCTGAGTACCGGGTGCTGCCAGAACCCCTGCAACCACCTCCACACCTGGCCCTCACAGGGGCAAACCCAAGTCCTCCAGGGCAGCCTCAGGAGCAAACCCCAGTGGACGACCCACATGCAGAGGTGGAAATAAAACCACAATTGAAACCCAGGGGCAGTGTGGCTAAGGAAGAAGACCCAAAACCTCCCCACCAGCTGTACAGGCTGCAGATTAAATCCACATAATCAACTAGGCAGAGTCTGTGTCTATGGAATATATAAAAGGTCATTGAGAGCTCCTACAAAAGAAAACACACTAGTTCTGATAGCTGTGGACATTGAAGGCAAGAACACACAGGAGTAGGACCAGATTAGAATCTAAGCTGCCCCCACAGCAGATCCAGAGATCAGCACAGTGTTGGAGGGCATCCTAGGGAGGTGAGGTGGACTGTGATTCCAGGAAGGGAAGGACTTTGACAGCAGTGACTCAAGAAAAACATCTATATTCTTATGTCTTGATTTGTTCTGTAGATTCTGTTGGATTTCTTTTCTTTTTTTTCTCCTCCCCCCCCACCCCGCCCTGCTCTGTTGTAGTTGTCGAATTTATTGGCACTATGAAATCCAATTTCATATCCAATAGGGGCGGCAGCTGAGAGGAGCAACCCCACATCCAAGGAGCGGTGGCTGTGTGGGCGCAAGAGGGCCGAGAGGAGCTACTTCACGTTCAAGGTCAGGAGGGGCAGCCAGTGAGGAGAGATCCCTCGTCCAAGGTAAGGAGCAGCGGCTGCACTTTGCTGGAGCAGCCATGAAGAGGTACCCCACGTCCAAGGTAAGAGAAACCCAAGTAAGATGGTAGGTGTTGCGAGAGGGCATCAGAGGGCAGAAACACTGAAACCATAATCACAGAAAACTAGCCAATCTGATCACACGGACCACAGCAGTGTCTAACTCAATGAAACTAAGCCATGCCGTGTGGGGCCACCCAGGACGGGCAGGTCATGGTGGAGAGGTCTCACAGAATGTGGTCCACTGGAGAAGGGAATGGCAAACCACTTCAGTATTCTTGCCTTGAGAACCCCATGAACAATATGAAAAGGCAAAATGATAGGATACTGAAAGAGGAACTCCCCAGGTCAGTAGGTGCCCAATACACTACTGGAGATCAGTGGAGAAATAACTCCAGAAAGAATGAAGGGATGGAGCCAAAGCAAAAATACCCAGTTGTGGATGTGACTGGTGATAGAAGCAAGGTCTGATGCTGTAAAGAGCAATATCGCATAGGAACCTGGAATGTTAGGTCCATGAATCAAGGCAAATTGGAAGTGGTCAAACAGGAGATGCCAAGAGTGAATGTCAACATTCTAGGAATCAGCAAACTGAAATGGACTGGAATGGGTGAATTTAACTCAGATGACCATTATATCTACTACTGCGGGCAGGAATCCCTCAGAGGAAATGGGATAGCCATCATGGTCAACAAAAGAGTCCGAAAGGTAGTACTTGGATGCAATCTCAAAAACGACAGAATGATCTCTGTTCGTTTCCAAGGCAAACCATTCAATATCACAGTAATCCAAGCCTATGCCCCTATCAGTAATGCTGAAGAAGCTGAAGTTGAACGGTTCTATGAAGACCTACAAGACCTTTTAGAACTAACACCCAAAAAAGATGTCCTTTTCATAGGGGACTGGAATGCAAAAGTAGGAAGTCAAGAAACAGCTGGAGTAACAGGCAAATTTGGCCTTGGAGTACGGAATGAAGCAGGGAAAAGGCTAACTGAGTTTTGCCAAGAGAACTCACTGGTCATAGCAAACACCCTCTTCCAACAACACAAGAGAAGACTCTACACATGGACATCACCAGATGGTCAACATCGAAATCAGATTGATTATATTCTTTGCAGCCAAAGATGGAGAAGCTCTATACAGTCAGCAAAAACAAGACTGGGAGCTGACTGTGGCTCAGATCATGAACTCCTTATTGCCAAATTCAGACTGAAATTAAAGAAACTAGGGAAAACCACTAGACCATTCAGGTATGACCTAAATCAAATCCCTTATGATTATACAGTGGAAGTGAGAAATAGATGTAAGGGACTAGATCTGATAGATAGAGTGCCTGATGAACTATTGATGGAGGTTCGTGACATTGTACAGGAGACAGGGATCAAGACCATCCCAAGGAAAAGAAATTCAAAAAAAGCAAAATGGCTGTCTGAGGAGGCCTTACAAATAGCTGTGAAAAGAAGAGAAGTGAAAAGCAAAAGAGAAAAGGAAAGTTATAAGCATCTGAATGCAGAGTTCCAAAGAATAGCAAGGAGAGATAAGAAAGCCTTCCTCAGTGATCAATGCTAAGAAATAGAGGAAAAAACAGAATGGGAAAGACTAGAGATCTCTTCAAGAAAATTAGAGATACCAAGGGAACATTTCATGCAAAGATGGGCTCGATAAAGGACAGAAATGGTATGGACCTAACAGAAGCAGAAGATATTAAGAAGAGGTGGCAAGAATAGACAGGAGAACTGTACAAAAAAGATCTTCACGACCCAGATAATCACGATAGTGTGATCACTCACCTAGAGCCAGACATCCTGGAATGGGAAGTTAAGTGGGCTGAAGGAAGCATCACTATGAACAAAGCTAGTGGAGGTGATGGAATTCCAGTGGAGCTATTTCAAATCCTGAAAGATGATGCTGTGAAAGTGCTGCACTCAGTATGCCAGCAAATTGGAAAACTCAGCAGTGGCCACAGGACTGGAAAAGGTCAGTTTTCATTCCAATCCCAAAGAAAGACAATGCCAAAGAATGCTCAAACTACCACACAACTGCACTCATCTCACACACTAGTAAAGTAATGCTCAAAATTCTCCAAACCAGGCTTCAGCAATATGTGAACCATGAACTTCCAGATGTTCAAGCTGGTTTTAGAAAAGGCAGAGAAACCAGAAATCAAATTGCCAACATTCACTGCATCATCAAAAAAGCAAGAGAGTTCCAGAAAAACATCTATTTCTGCCTTATTGACTATGCCAAAGCCTTTGACTGTGTGGATTACAATAAACTGTGGAAAATTCTGAAAGACATGGGAATACCAGACCACCTGACCTGCCTCTTGAGAAGCCTATATGCAGGTCAGGAAGCAACAGTTAGAACTGGACATGGAACAACAGACTGGTTGCAAATAGGAAAAGGAGTATGTCAAGGCTGTATATTGTCACCCTGCTTATTTAACTTCTATGCAGAGTACATCATGAGAAACGGTGGGCTGGAAGAAGAACAAGCTGGAATCAAGATTGCCAGGAGAAATATCAATAACCTCAGATATGCAGATGACACCACCCTTATGGCAGAAAGTGAAGAGGAACTCAAAAGCCTCTTGATGAAAGTGAAAGGAGAGTGAAAAACTTGGCTTAAAACTCAACATTCAGAAAATGAAGATCATGGCATCTGGTCCCATCACTTCATGGGAAATAGATGGGGAAACAGTGGAAACAATATCAGACTTTATTTTCTGAGGGCTCCAAAATCACCGTAGATGGTGATTGCAGCCATGAAATTAAAAGACGCTTACTCCTTGGAAGGAAAGTTATGACCAACCTAGATAGCATATTCAAAAACAGAGACATTACTTTGCCAACAAAGGCCCGTCTAGTCAAGGCTATGGTTTTTCCAGTGGTCATGTATGGATGTGAGAGTTGGACTGTGAAGAAAGCTGAGTTCCGAAGAATTGATGCTTTTGAACTGTGGTGTTGGAGAAGACTCTTGAGAGTCCCTTGGACTGCAAGGAGATCCAACCAGTCCATTCTAAAGGAAATCAGTCCTGGGTGTTCATTGGAAGGACTGATGCTAAAGCTGAAACTCCAACACTTTGGCCACCTGATGGGAAGAGTTGACTCATTGGAAAAGACTCTGATGCTGGAGGGTTAGGGGCAGGAGGAGAAGGGGACGACAGAGGATGAGATGGCTGGATGGCATCACTGACTCGATGGACATGAGTTTGAGTGGACTCTGGGAGTGGTGATGGACAGGGAGGCATGGCGTGCTGTGATTCATTGGGTCGCAAAGAGTTGCACACGACTGAGCGACTGAACTGAACTGATGAAATCCAATTAAGTTTTTGAGGTTTTCTTTTTTTCCCCTCAGTCACATTTTTTTTGTTGTTATATCTCTGCCTCTACATTGGGCTTCTGCAGTTCTGTGGAGTTTCCTTTTTTTTCTTCTTTCTTTTCTCTCTCTCTTTTTTAATTTTAATTTTTTAAACCTATTATTATTTTTTCTATATTTATTCCTTTGTTTACTTTTCCTGCTGTTCTTTCCCCCTTGCAGTTAATCTTTAATGTTAATCTTCATCAGTTCAGTTCAGTCACTCAGTCGTGTCCAACTCTTTGCAACCCCATGACTTGCAGCACACCAGGCCTCGCTGTCCATCACCAACCTCCGGAGTTCACTGAGACTCACGTCCATTGAGTCAGTGATGCCATCCTGCCATCTCATCCTCTGTCATCCCCTTCTCCTCCTGCCCCCAATCCCTCCCAGCTTCAGAGTCTTTTCCAGTGAGTCAACTCTTCATATCAGGTAGCCAAAGTACTGGAGTTTCAGCTTTAGCATCATTCCTTCCAAAGAAATCCCAGGGCTAATCTCCTTCAGAATGGACTGGTTGGATCTCCTTGCAGTCCAAGGGACTCCCAAGAGTCTTCTCCAACACCACAGTTCAAAAGCGTCAATTCTTCGGTGCTCAGCCTTCTTCACAGTCCAACTCTCACATCCATACATGACCACTGGAAAAACCATGGCCTTGACTGCTGCTGCTGCTGCTAAGTCACTTCAGTCGTGTCCTTTTTTGGCAAAATACTGTCTCTGCTTTTGAATATGGTATCTAGGTTGGTCATAACTTTCCTTCCAAGGAGTAAGCGTCTTTTAATTTCATGGCTGCAGTCACCATCTGCAGTGATTTTGGAGCCCCCCAAAATAAAGTCTGACACTGTTTCCACTGTTTCCCCATCTATTTCCCATGAAGTGGTGGGACCAGATGCCATGATCTTAGTTTTCTGAATGTTGAGCTTTAAGCCAAGTCTTTCACTCTTCACTTTCACCTTCATCAAGAGGCTTTTGAGTTCCTCTTCACTTTCTGTCATAAGGGTGGTGTCATCCGCATATCTGAGGTTATTGATATTTCTTCTGGCAATCTTGATTCCAGCTTGTGCTTCTTCCAGTCCAGCGTTTCTCATGATGTACTCTGCATATAAGTTAAATAAGCAGGGTGACAATATACAGCCTTGACGAACTCCTTTTCCTATTTGCAACCAGTCTGTTGTTCCATGTCCAGTTCTAACTGGTGCTTCCTGACCTGCATATAGGTTTCTCAAGAGGCAGGTCAGGTGGTCTGGTATTCCCATCTCTTTCAGAATTTTCCAAAGTTTATTGTAATCCACACAGTCAAAGGCTTTGGCATAGTCAATAAGGCAGAAATAGATGTTTTTCTGGAACTCTCTTGCCTTTTCGATGATCCAGCGGATGTTGGCAATTTGCGTATCTGTTCTTTCTTTCTTTCTTTTCCTCTTAACATATTTGTTAGTTTTATTTTCATTGCTTTATTTCCCACTTTGCGCCTGGCTTTAGTTTTGTTTTCCAGTCTGTGCTTTAGTTAGTTTTGTGCTAGTAAATATAAATTTTGTTTTCCTTTGCTCCTGGCTCAATCTATTCTACTTTATTTTTGTTGAACTGTTTTGATTTTGATTATGGCTGTATATGTATATATGTATATTCAGTCACACTTTTTGTTATTGTTATAAACCTCTGCCTCTACATTGGGCTTTTGTAGTTCTGTGGAGTTTTCTTTCTTCTTTTCCTTTTTTGTTTCTTCTTCTGTTATTTTTTTCTCTTGTAATTTTAATTTTTAGTTTTTTAAACCTATGATATTTTTTTCTACATTTACTCCTTTGTTTGCCTTTCCTACTGTTCTTTTCCCCTTGCAGTTAATCTTTAATGCATATAAATCTCCTTCATCTACCCCTATTTAACTTTGTGTATCTATTCTTTCTTTCCTTTCTTCTCAACATATTTGTTAGTTTTGTTTTCATTGCTTTATTCCCCAGTTGGCACCTTCTTTAGCTTTGTTTTCCATTTTGTGCGTTAGTTAGTTTTGTTCTTAACAGGTGAATATAATTTTTGGTTTCTTTTGTTCACTGGGTCAATCTATTGTACTTTTTTTGGGACTGTTTTGACTTTGCTTATAGGTGTATATGTATATGTGTATATTCCATTACTTTATTATTATTTGCCTGATTTTGTAACTGCCATTTGTCTGGGGTTCATCTTTGGTTTCTTGTTTTTGTATATTTGTTTTAATCTCATTTAATGCCATAACAAACCACTTGTGGAATGTTCACTCCTGACCAGAGATCAAGCCCTGAGCCTTTGGAATGGGAGCATTAACTCCACAATCCTAGACTACCAGAGAACTAAGCCTAGGGAGTATAAAATAGTGAGAACTCACAGAAAGGCAACCACTTGAATATAAGACATCGTATCACCCAACCACCAGTAGTAACCTGTGCAAGATGCCTCATCTAAACAACAAACAAAACAAAAATACAAACCAAATCATCAGCAGACAGGACTACCACCTCACTCAGCCTTGCCCATCAGAGGAAAAACAAACAAACAAACAAACAAAAACTCAGCACAAATCTCACCCTATACAAAGCTTACATAAACCACTGGACCAACCTTAGAAGGGCAGAAACCAAAAGGAAGAAAGAATTCAACCTTGAAGACTGGGAAAAGGAGACCTCAAACACAATAATTTAAAAAAATAATGAAAAGTCAGAGAAATACTACACAAATGAAGGAACAAACTAGAAACACAGAAGTCCAAATAAATGAGAAGGAAATAGGCAAACTACCTGAAAAAGAATTCAGAATAATGATAGTAAAGATGATCAAAAAGCTTGAGGACAAAATGGAGAAAATGCAAGAATCAATTAAGAAAGACTTAGAAGAATTAAAGAATAAACATGCAGACACAAACAACACAAAATTAAAAACACTCTAGAAGGAATCAGTAGCAGAATACCTGAAGCAGAAGAACAAATCAGTGAGCTGGAAGATAAAATGGTAGAAATAACTCTTGATGGGCAGAATAAAATAAAAAGAATGATAAGTACTGAGGATAGTCTCAGAGACCTCTCAGACAATATCAAACACACCAACATTCGAATTATAGGGGTCCCAGAAGAAGAAGAGAAAAAGAAAGGGTATGAGAAAATTTTTGAAGAGATTATAGTTGAAAATTTCCCCAACATGGAAAAGGAAATAGTCAATCAAGTCCAAGAAGCACAAAGAGTCCCATACAGGACACACCCAAGGAGAAACATGCCAAGACACATACTAATCAAACTAACAAAACTAAACACAAAGAAAGAATATTAAAAGCAGCAAGGGAAAAGCAACAAGTAACATACAAGGGAAACCCCATATGCTTAACAGTTGACCTTTCAGCAGAAACTCTGCAGGCCAGAAGGGAATGGCAGGATATATTTAAAGTACTGAAAGGGAAAATTCTACAACCAAGACTACTATACGTGGCAAAGATCTCATTCAAAATTGATGGAGAAATAAAAAGCTTTTCAGACAAGCAAAAGTTAAGAGAATTCAGTACCACCAAACCAGTTTTACAACAAATGTTAAAGGGACGTATATAGTCAAGAAATACAAAAGAAGAAAAAAGATCTACAAAATCAACCCCAAACAATTAAGAAAATGGCAATAGGAACATATATAGCAATAATTAAATGTAAATGAATTAAATGCTCCAACCCAAAGACACGGACTGGCTGAATGGATACAAAAACAAGACCCATATATATGACGTAAACAAGAAACCCACTTCAGACCTAAAGACACATATAGACTGATAGTGAGAGGATGGAAAAATATATTCCTTGCAAATGGGAAGCAAAAGAAAGCTGGAGTAGAAATTCTCATGGCAGACAAAATAGACCTTAAAATAAAGAATTTTACAAGAAATAAGGAAGAACACTACATAATGATCAAGGGATCAATCCAAGAGGAAGACATAACAATTGTAAATATCTATGCATCCAACATAGGAGCACCTCAATACATAAGACAAACACTGCTGCTGCTGCTGCTGCTGCTAAGTCGCTTCAGTTGTGTCCGACTCTGTGCGACCCCATAGACGGCAGCCCACCAGGCTCCCCCGTCCCTGGGATTCTCCAGGCAAGAACACTGGAGTGGGTTGCCATTTCCTTCTCCAAGACAAACACTAACAGACATAAAAGGAGAAATTGACCATAACATAATAATAGTAGGAGGCTTTAACACCCCACTCACACCAACAGACAGATCATCAAAGCAGAAAATTAATAAGGAAACACAGTCTTAAATGATACATTAAATGAGATGGATCTCATTGATATCTCCAGGACATTCCATCCAAATTCAGAAGAATACACCTTCTTCTCAAGTGCACATGAAACATTCTCCAGGATAGACCACATCTTGGGTCACAAATCAAACCTCAGTAAATTTAAGAAAATTGAAATCATATCAAGTATCTTCTCCGACCACAACACTATGAGACTAGATATCAATTATAAGAAAAAAAACTGTAAGAAACACAAAAGCATGGAAATTAAACAACACGTTTCTAAATAACCAACAGGTTACTGAAGAAATCAAAAGGGAAATAAAAAACTTTCTAGGGACAAATGGCAATGAAAACACAACAAACTGAAAACCTATGGGATACAGCAAAAGCAGTCCTAAGAGGGAAGTTGATAGCAATACAATCCTACCTCAAGAAACAAGAAAAATATCGAATAGATAACCTGACTTTACACCTAAAGCAACTGGAGAAAGAAGAACAAAAAGCCCCTCAAAATTAGTAGAAGGAAAGAAATCATAAAGATCTGAGCAGAAATAAATGAAAAAGAAATGAAAGAAACAATAGTAAAGATTAATAAAACTAAAATCTGGTCCTTTGAGAAGATAAACAAAACTGAAAAACCGTTAGCCAGACTCATCAAGAAAGGAAGAGAAAAGAATCAAATCAATAAAATTAGAAATGAAAAAGGAGAGGTTACAACAGACCATGCAGAAGTACAGTGGTTTATGAGACTATTATGAACAACTATATGGCAATAAAATGGATAACCTGGAAGAAATGGACAGATTCTTAGAAAAGTTCAATCTTCCAAGACTGAACAAGGAAGAAATAAAAATCATGAACAACCCAATTACAAGTGCTGAAATTGAAGTTGTGATAAAAAAAATCTCTTAAAAAACCAAAAGCCCAGGACCAGATGGCTTCATAGGAGAATTCTGTCAAACATTAGAGAAGAGCTAATGCCTATCCTTCTAAAACTCTTTCAAAAAATTGCAGAAGAAGGAACACTTTCAAATTCATTCTACAAGGCCACCATCAACCTGATACCAAAACTAGACAAAGATAACACACACAAAAAGAAAACTACAGACTGGTAGCACTGATGAACATAGATGCAAAAATCTTCAACAAAATTCTAGCAAACAGAATTCAGCAACACGTAAAAAAGCTCATACATCATGATCAAGTTGGGTTTCTTCCAAGAATGCAAGTATTCTTCAATATATGTAAATCAATCAATGTGATGCACCATATTAACAGATTGAAAGATAAAAATCATATGATTGTCTCAATAGATGCAGAAAAAGCCTTTGACAAAATTCAGCACCCATTTACGATTAAACTCTTCCAAAAATGGGCACAGAAGGAACCTACCTCAACATAGTAAAGGCCATATATGATAAGCCTACAGCAAACATTATTCTCAATGGTGAAAAACTGAAAGCATTCCCCTACGATCAGGAACAAGACACGGGTGACCACTTTCACTACTATTATTCAACATAGTTCTGGAAGTCCTAGCTACAGCAATCAGAGAAGAAAAAGAAATAAAAGGAATCTAGATCAGAAAAGAAGAAGTAAAGCTCTCACTGTATGCAGATGATATGATACTGTACATAGGAAACCCTAAAGATAGTATCAGAAAATTACTAGAGCTAATCAGTGAATCTAGCAAAGTTGCAGGATACAAATCAATGCACAGAAATCACTTGCATTTCTATATACTAACAATGAAAAATCAGAAAAAAATCAGAAAGAAAAATTAAGGAATCAATCCCATTCACCATTGCAACAAAAAGAATTAAATATCTAGGAATAAACTTACCTAAGGAGACAAAAGAACTGTACACAGAAAACTATAAGACACTAATGAAAGGCAGAGGAACCAGAGGTCAAATTGCCAAAATCTGCTGGATCATTGAAAAAGCAAGAGAGTTCCAGAAAAACATCTATTTCTGCTTTATTGACTATGCCAAAGCCTTTGACTGTGTGGATTACAAGAAACTGTGGAAAATTCTGAAAGAGATGGGAATACCAGACCACCTGCCTCTTGAGAAACCTGTATGCAGATCAGGAAGCAACAGTTAGAACTGGACATGGAACAACAGACTGGTTCCAAATAGGAAAAGGAGTACGTCAAGGCTGTATACTGTCACCCTGCTTATTTAACTTCTGTGAAGAGTACATCATGAGAAACACTGGGCTGGAAGAAGCACAGCTGGAATCAAGATTGCAAGGAGAAATATCAATAACCTCAGATATGCAGATGACACCACCCTTATGGCAGAAAGTGAAGAGGAACTAAAAACCTCTTGATGAAAGTGAAAGAGGAGAGTGAAAAAGTTGGCTTAAAGCTCAACATTCAGAAAACGAAGATCATGGCATCCGGTCCCATCACTTCATGGGAAATAGATGGGGAAACAGTGGAAACAGTGTCAGACTTTATTTTTTGGGGCTCCAAAATCACTGCAGATGGTGATGCAGCCATGAAGTTAAAAGACGCTTACTCCTTGGAAGGAAAGTTATGACCAACCTAGATAGCATATTCAAAAGCAGAGACATTACTTTGCCAAAAAAGGTCCATCTAGTCAAGGCTATGGTTTTTCCAGTGGTCATGCATGGATGTGAAAGTTGGACTGTGAAGAAAGCTGAGCACCAAAGAATTGATGCTTTTGAACTGTGGTGTTGGAGAAAACTCTTGAGAGTCCCTTGGACTGCAAGGAGATCCAACAAGTCCATTCTAAAGGAAATCAGTCCTGGGATTTCTTTGGAAGGAATGATGCTGAAGCTGAAACTCCAGTACTTTGGCCACCTCATGTGAAGAGCTGACTCATTGGAAAAGATTCTGATGCCGGGAGGGATTGGGGGCAGGAGGAAAAGGGGATGGCAGAGGATGAGATGGCTGGATGGCATCACTGACTCGATGGACGTGAGTTTGAGTGAACTCTGGGAGTTGGTGATGGACAGGGAGGCCTGACGTGCTGCAATTCATGGGGTCGCAAAGAGTCAGACGTGACTGAGCGACTGAACTGAACTGAACTGAACTCAATGAAAGAAATCAAAGATGACATAAACAGATGGAAAGATATTCCATGTTTCTGGGTAGGAAGAATCAAGATTGTGAAAATGACTATACTACCAAACGCAGTCTACAGATTCAATGAGATCCCTATCAAACTACCAGTGACATTTTTCACAGAACTAGAACAAAAAAATTCACAATTCATATGGAAACACAAAAGACCCCAAACATCTAAAGCAGTTTTGAGAAAGAAGAATGGAGCTGGAGGAATCAACCTTCCTAACTTCAGATTATACTACAAAGTTACAGTCATCAAGACAGTATGGTACTGGCACAAAACCAGAAATATAGACCAATGGGACAAGATAGAAAGCCCCAAAATAAACCAGTGCACCTATGGGTACCTTATTTTTTACAAAAGAGGCAAGAATATACAATGGGGCAAAGGCAGCCTCTTCAATAAATGGTGCTGGGAAAACTGGACAGTAACATGTAAAAGAATGAAATTAAAATGCTTCCTAACACCATAAACAAAGATAAACTCAAAATGGATTAAAGACCTAAATGTAAGACCAGAAACTATAAAACTCTTAGAGGAAAACATAAGCAAAACACTCAATGACATAAATCAAAGCAAAATCCTCTATGACCCACCTCCTAGAGCAATGGAAATAAAAACAAAAGTAAACAAGTGGGACCTAATTAAACTTAAAAGCTTTTGAACAGCAAAGGAAACTATAAGCAAGGTAAAAAGACAACCCTCAGAATGGGAGAAAATAAAAGCAAATGAAACAACTAACAAAGGATTAATTTCCAACATATATAAGCAGCTCATACAACTCAAAACCAGAAAAATAAACAACCCAGTCAAAAAGTGGGGAAAAGACTTAAACAGATACTTCTCCAAAGAAGACATACAGATGGCTAATAAACACATGAAAAGATGCTCAACATCATTCATTATTCAGTTCAGTTCAGTTGCTCAGTTGTGTCCAACTCTTTGCAATCCCATGAATTGCAGCAAGCCAGGCCTCCCTGTCCATCACCAACTCCCGGAGTTCACTCAAACTTATTCCATCGAGTCGGTGGTGCCATCCAGCCATCTCATCCTCTGTCATCCCTTTCTCCTCTTGCCCCCAATCCCTCCCAGCATCAGAGTCTTTTCCAGTGAGTCAGCTCTTCGCATCAGGTGGCCAAAGTACTGGAGTTTCAGCTTCAGCATCATTCCTTCCAAAGAAATCCCAGGACTGATTTCCTTTAGAACGGACTGGTTGGATCTCCTTGCGGTCCAAGGGACTCTCAGAGTCTTCTCCAAGCACCACAGTTTGAAAGCATCAATTCTTCGGTGCTCAGCTTTCTTACAGTCCAACTTTCACATCCATGCATGACCACTGGAAAAACCATTGCCTTGACTAGATGGACCTTTTTTGGCAAAGTAATGTCTCTGCTTTTGAATATGCTATCTAGGTTTCTCATAACTGTCCTTCCAAGGAGTAAGCATCTTTTAACTTCATGGCTGCAATCACCATCTGCAGTGATTTTGGAGCCCCCCAAAATAAAGTCTGACACTGTTTCCCCATCTATTTGCCATGAAGTGATGGGACCAGATGCCATGATCTTCATTTTCTGAATGTTGAGCTTTAAGCCAACTTTTTCACTCTCCTCATTATTAGAGAAATGCAAATCAAAACTACAATGAGATACCACCTCACACCAGTCAGAATGGCCATCATGGAAAAGCCTACAAACAATAAATGCTGGAGAGGGTATGAAGAAAGGGAATTCTCTTGCACTGTTGGTGGGAATAGAATTGATACAGCCACTAAGACAGTATGGAGATTCCTTAAAAAACTATGAATAAAACCATCATATGACCCAGCAATCCCACTCCTAGCTATATACCCTGAGAAAACCAAAGTTGAAAAAGGCACATGTATCCCATTGTTCATTGCAGTACTATTTACAATAGCTCGAATATACAAGCAACCTAGACGTCCATTGGCAGAAGAATGGATAAAGATGTTGTGATACATATACACAATAGAATGTTAATCATCCATTAAAAAGGAACACATTTGAGTTAGTTCTGATGAGGTGGATGAACCTAGAACCTATTATACAAAGTGAAGTGAGTCAGAAAGAGAAAGATAAATATCATATTCTAACACATATATATGGAATCTAGAAGAATGGTACTGAAGAACTCATTTACAGGGAAGCAATGGAGAGACATATGAACCTGGGGAGAGGGGAGGAAAGGGTGAGATGTATGGAAAGAGTAACATGGAAACTTACATTACCATATGTAAAGTAGATAGCCAACAGGAATTTGCTGTATGGCTCAGGAAACTCAAACAGGGGCTCTGGATCAACCTAGAGGGGTGGGAGATGGGAGAGAGGTTCAAAAAGGAGGGGATATATGTATACCTATGGCTGATTCATGTTGAGGTTTGACTGAAAACAGCAAAATTCTGTAAAGCAATTATCCTTCAATAAAAAAATAAATTAAAAAAAGTGAATAAATGGAATCTACTATTCAATCAAAGGGCTACAACATCATTTTGTTGTCATTGAATAAGAAATATGCCTCGTTAAGATGGCTTTCATTGGAGGAGAAAATCTATATAATAGGAGGCAGACATGGGCAGCTAATACAGGAGCAGGGTGTGATGTTCACTATTCAAGTACAGAGCATCTGGATGGGGCACCAATTATCATAGGATGCCTATTTTACTAAATGTTGATGCCTTCTTCTCTGGTGTCTCTAGTTAGTGCTAGAAGCATTTACTAGTTATTCTTTGATAATGGTTACTTAAAAAAATCTGTATTAATGCTTTTCAGACATTTTCATGGATATACCTCTAATGTCATAGAGTAAGAGTGGATACTGTGAAGCAATGAAATTGTGTGCTATATCTCAAAACTCAGATAAATGTCATCTTCTACTAAAAAGATAGAAGGGAAAGAAGGAAAGAAAAGAAGACAGAAAGAAGTGAAAGAAAAGTACCAGTCTTTTAAAATATTTTTTAAAAGACTTATTTATTTTATTTTATTTTTGGCTGTGCGGGGTCTCAGTTCCTGTGGACAGGCTTTGTCCGGTTGTGGCAAGCTGGGACTACTCTTCATTTGTATTGCGTGGGCTTCTCGTTGTGGTGGCTTCTCACAGTACCAAGCATGGGCTCTAGGTGCACATGCATCAGTAGCCATGACACTCAGGCTCTAGAGCTCAGGCTCAGCAGTTATGGCGCATGGCTTAGTTCCCCCATGGCAGACGGGATCACAGTGAAAATCGCTCAGTCATGTCTGACTCTCTGCGACCCCATGGACTATACAGTCCATGGAATTCTCCAGGCCAGAATACTGGAGTGGGTAGCCTTTCCCTGGTAGAAGGCAATGGCACCCCACTCCAGTACTCTTGCCTGGAAAATCCCATGGACGGAGGAGCCTAGTAGGCTGCAGTCCATGGGGTCGTGAAGAGTTGGACACGACTGAAGCGACTTAGCAGCAGCAGCAGCAGCCTTTCCCTTCTCCAGCAGATCTTCCCAGTCCAGGGATCATACCCAGGTCTCCTGCATTGCAGGCTAATTCTTTACCAGCTGAGCCACAGGGGAAGCCTGTGGCTTAATCACTGGACCATCAAGGAGGCCTAAGTACCAGTCTTAAAAATCCAAATGCTGGCATGATCTAGAAAATACTTAACTAGTATACTTATTATTATTATAGAATTGGTCATTGAATATTTTGATTTGCATGAATGCTTTATGTCCCTGTTTTTTTTTTAATTAAAAATTCATACACAAATGAAAACAGAAAGGAAAAAAAAAAACTTGTCAATACCTGTTTTTGTCTTCTATTTTTCCATTCTGTTTTTTGTTTTTGGGCTGCACCATGAGGCTTGTGGGATCTTAATTCCCTTATCAGGGATTGAACCTGAACCCCTGCAATGAAAGCTTAGAGTCTTAATCACTGGACCACCAGGGAAGTCCCACTAAGATCACTTTTGCCCATTCAGAAAAAGTATTTAGGTTTTCAGTAATAGCAAAAAAGAAAAAGATATTTTTTATTAACTTGAGGAAATGTTTCTTGTACTGTAACTTAAGAAGCATATGCAGATTGCTCTCTGGGTGTTGGGGATGTGATGATTACCAACCAATAGATGGAATATTTATGTCCTCCACCCATCTCAAATTTATGTGTTAAAAGTCTAACCCCCAATATGATGATAGCAGGTGATGCCTTTGGGAGGCGATTAGGTTGTGAGGGTGGAGCCCTCATGAATGGGATTGTTGTTCAGTTGCTAAATCTTGTCTGATTCTTTGCTGCCCCATGAACTGCAGCATGCCAGGCTTCCCTGTCCTTCACTATCTCCCAAAATTTGCTCAAACTCATGTCCATTGAGTTGGTGAGGCCATCCAACTATTTCTTCCTCTGTTGCCCCCTTCTCCTCCTGCTCTCAATCTTTCCCAGCATCAGGGTCTTTTCCAGTGAGTCAGCTTTTTGCATCAGGTGGCCAAAGTATTGGAGCTTCAGCTTCAGTATCAGTCCTTCCAGTGAACTTTCAGGGTTGATTTCCTCTAGGATTGACTGGTTTGATTTCCTTGCAGTCCAAGGGATTCTCAAGAGTCCTCTCTAACACCACAGTTCGGAAGCGTCAATTCTTTGGCACTCAGCCTTCTTTACGGTCCAACTCTGACATCCATACTTGACTATTTGAAAAACCATAGCTTTGGATTTTGTTGTTAAAGTGATGTCTCTGCTTAGTGTCCTTTAAAAGAAATCCCAGAGAGCTCCCTTGCCCTTTCAGCCATGTGAGGATACAGGGAAAAGACAGCTGTCTGTGAGCTAGGATAGGAGTCGTCACTAGACCCAGAATCTGTAGGCGCCCTGACCTTGGATTCCCCAACCTCCAGAACTGTGAGAAATAAGCTTCTAATGTTTATAAGTCCATGGTATTTTGTTACAGCAGCTCAGATGGGCTAAGTCATTTACTCATTCGGCACAGGCGGCAGGAGGTTGGTA
The DNA here is from genome assembly GCF_029378745.1 of Bos indicus. Classification (NCBI taxonomy): domain Eukaryota; kingdom Metazoa; phylum Chordata; class Mammalia; order Artiodactyla; family Bovidae; genus Bos; species Bos indicus. The sequence goes on along the minus strand of NC_091784.1, from coordinate 23,190,367 downwards.
TCTTTGAGCAGATAAGCCTGTAGCCCTCCTGATGCTGTAGGACTGATGCTGAAGCTGAAGCTCCAAAACTTTGGCCACCTGATGCAAAGAACTGACCCATTGGAAAAGACCCTGATGCTGGGAAAGATTTGCCTCCCACAAAGCACCATTGTCAACTTTCTGGAAGCCCAGACCTGGCATGAGGTCCAGGTGGTTCCTGGCACCAGACACAGAAAGGAATGTCTCTGGATGTTTGATAACATCTGACTTCAGGAAATACCGCTGCACTAAGCTTGTAGTAACAAGATTTCATTGCCCTGCTTATAAAGGATGTGATTCAAACATAGAAAACATACTTATGGTTACCAAAGGGGAAGGGAAGGTGGAGGGATACATTAGGAGTAGGGATTTGCAAATATATACACTGCTGCTGCTGCTGCTGCTAAGCCGCTTCAGTCGTGTCCGACTCTGTGCGACCCCATAGATGGCAGCCCACCAGGCTCCCCCGTCCCTGGGATTCTCTAGGCAAGAACACTGGAGTGGGTTGCCATTTCCTTCTCCAATGCATGAAAGTGAAAAGTGAAAGTCAAGTCGCTCAGTCGTGTCCGACTCTTCACGACCCCATGGACTGCAGCCTACCAGGCTCCTCCGTCCATGGGATTTTCCAGGCAAGAGTACTGGATTGGGATGCTATTGCCTTCTCCCAAGTATATACTACTGTATATCAAATAAACAACAAGGATCTACTGTAGAGCATAGTAACTGTATTCAGTATCTTGTAACAACCTATAATGGAAAAGGATCTGAAGAAAATATGTAAAAAAAACTGAATTACTTTGCTGTACACCTGAAACTAACACGGCATTGTAAATCTCCGTACTTCAAAAAAAAAAAAAAAATGCGCTGAGTGGTTAAGACTCCTCATTTCCACTGTAAGTAGTGAGGGTTTGATCCCTGGTTAGGGAACTAAGATCCTGCATGCCACATGGTGGAGCTAAAAAATTAAAAGAAAAAAAAAAAAAGGAGCCCTGGGTGTTTTTCCACTCGTTGACTGGCTGACAATCTCTTTCTTGTCACCCAAGGGTGGAGGGAAAGCCCATTACTCCCTGATCTGTTGCGGGAGCTGAGTAAGCGTGGCTATTGGTGGTGACTGGACATAATTTATGATCCCCACAGCATGACATTCTCAAGAGGATAACATGTAGAGATGTAAGGTTTTAATTTGGGGACCCTGAGTCTGGCCAATGTACCCATCCTTGGGGCCCAGGAACTTCCAATGTCCCACTTCCTGTGTACAGAAAGATGACATTTCAGAGGGGCTGTGCATAGGATAGGACTTTTATGTACATTCTATGCTGACAGCACTCTGGCTCAGTTGGTAAGGAATCCACCTGCAATGTAGGAGACCCAGGTTCAATCCTTTTGTTGGGAAGATCCCCTGGAGTAGGAAATGGCTACCCACTCCAGTATTCTTGCCTGGAGAATTCTATAGGCAGAGGAGCATGGCAGGCTACAGTCCATGGAATCTCAAAGAGTCAGACACAACTGAGAGGCTAAAGCACTAATTACCATACAGTCTACAAGCCCTCTTCATGCACCATGATTGGAAGATGTAGACACTTGGGGAGCTAATAGTCCAGTGTGGGAGTTGACCTCCAAAAGATAGTTTAATGAAAGAAAGAAAGAGATTGCAACCTGTTTGTGGGGATGTGATGTACCTTATTTACTTGGGGAGGTCAAAGAACAAGTTTAGGCAGAGATAAGGCTTGACCCCAATCTCAGGGGATAAGTAAGCATAAAATAGGCAGGGGAGATCCTTAGGAGGAAGGTCACTATAGAAGAGTGGTTCTCATCAGTGGGTAACACCCCCTCCCTGACCCTCCCCAGACATTAGGCAATGCTTAGAGACATTTTTGGTTGTTGGAACTTGGCGGGGTTGGGGAGGGGCATCTAGTAGGTAGAGGCCAGGGCTGCTGCTAACATCTTATAGTGCCAGGACAGCCCCTATGGCTGTCTGGCCCCAAATGTCAATTGTGCCAAGCCTGAAAAACCCTGCACCAGGGGAAAGGATAAGCATCTTTAAAGGACTTGGAGTATCAGGGAGCATAAGTAGGGGGAAAACAGGTGCAGGCTTATCTAGAAGTGGGAGAAGTAAGAAGGGACTTCTGATGTGTTTTTCCCAATACCACCACGCGGTTTTCCGGTCTTCAGCAGACTTTGACTGAGTGTCCTACAAATTTAATTCAGTTCTTACACCGTGTTCCTGGAGACAGCGCCAAATCCCACAAGTTAAGGGCTCAGTCTCATGAGAGACTTCACACTTCACACACCCTGCTTCACACAGCAATCACAAGTCCACGTTGTCACTTGAACATCTCATGAACTGGCTATAAATTGGAGGTTCCCTGGCCCCTCCCTCACGTTCAATTAATTTGCTAGAGTGGCTCACAGGACTCAGAAAACATTTACTGTTTTTACCAGTGTGTTTATTTTTTATTGAGGTGTAGTTGATTTACAATATTATATACGTTTCAGGTGTGGGCTTCCCTAATAACTCAGCAGTGAAGAATCTGCCTGCAGTGCAGGAGCTGCGTGAGATGGGGAGTTTGATCCCTGGGTCGGGAAGTTCCCCTGGAGGAGGGCGTAGCACCCACCTCCAGTATTCTTGCCTGGAGAATCCCAGGGACAGAGGAGCCTTGGGAGGTGGGGGAGGTGGGGAGGATACAGACATGACTGAAGCAACTTAGCATGCATGCATGTTTCAGGTGTGCAACAGAGAGATTCACATTTTTTGAAGTTTATGAACATAAATTTTCCTGGTCCAGTGGCTAAGACTCCACAATCCCAATACAGGGGGCCCAGGTTTGATCCCTGGTGAGGGAACTAGATCCCACATGCCACAACTTAGAGTTTGGAGTTTCCTTGCCCCAACTAAAGAGCTCTCATGCCTCAACAAAGATGGAAGATCCTGTGTGCTGTGACTAAGACCCAGTGCAGCCAAATAAATAAATAAATAAGCAAAAATAAATGTTAAAAAAAATCCTCAAAAGAAAAAAAGATACAGATGAACATCTAGGTGAAGAAGTACATAGAGCATGGTTTGAAACAATCCTGATCTTGCAACCAGGAAACTCTTCAAATCTCATTGTCCAAGAGTTTTTATGAAGTTTAATTTTCAGCCCCCTTCCACTTCCCTTCCCAGAGGTCAGTGGGTGGGGCTGAAGGTTCCAGCCATTTAACTACTTGGTCTTTCAGGCAACGAAACCCCACTCCAAGGCTATCTATGGTGCCTCCTTTAAAACATGCTCCTTAGGAATAACAAAAGCCATCCCTATGACTCAGGAAATTCCAAAGGTTTTAGGAGCTTTGTGCTAGAACTGGGGACAAACACCAAATATATTTCTTATTATACCACAGAACCAAACTTAAGAAGGGTTTTATCTATCAAGACCAAAATATTGAGGGACTGCCCTGGTGGTCCACTGCTTAAGAATCTGCCTGTCAATGCAGGAGACAATGGTTTGATTCCTGGTCCAGAAAGATTCCACATGCAGGCAACTAAGCCTGCTTCCCACAACTACTGAAGCCCTCACTCTAGGACCCGTGCTCCACACTAAGAGAAGCCACAGCAGTGAGAATCCTACCCACTGCAACTAGAAAAAGCTGGTGCTAAGCCCTTATGCAGCAGTGAAGATCCAGCACAGCCAAAAGTAAATTAATTATTTAATTAATAAAAAGAATATTGAACTTTAAGCTGGGGCATTAAGAAGCACCAAATGAATTATTAAAAAATTAATATATGCTCTTTAATAGACAATGCTAAAGGAGTGTTTGAATAATCTCATGACTGGGATTATATGCCATTTATATCTTTCCTAAGTATCATGTTGTAGACGCATATACAGACATTGTATTTTGTCACAAATGTTATTTTCATAATAAAATATTATTTATTTTAATTTAGTCAAGAAGAGTTAATCATAAGGTGAAAATCGCAAAAGAACTATGAAAAAAGGTGTGTGATTATTTTATCAGATCCTTGGGAAGAGGAAAGCCTTTTTGAGCTTAACAGCAAGAAGAAAACCTGTAAAGGAGAATGCCCTTGGGTTTTAGTACATAAAAATTCAAAACAGTGTTTAGAAAAATTACAAAGAAACAAAGAGAACCCTGGTAAACATAAAAATAATGGAAGAAATTGTGAAGAAAATGGTTGATTTTACTACACTATTCTTCAAGTATCTGTGAATCAAATATGTGTTCAAAAAATGAAGAGGCAGCAGGCACTGTGGGAAAAACACTTTAATATCAAAAACAGTCTTGCAATTCAATAGGAAAACCTCAATAATACCCGCATATGAAAAATCAGCCAAAGGACATAGATTCGTGGTGTGTACCTAAATAGGTAACAACCATAATAAAACAGTTTAACCCTTCTATTAAAGTTCCTGCATTAACCAGACATCCTTAGGAGATAACATTCCCTCTTAATCTCATCATGAGTCGTAACTTCTTAGGAGATAACCTTCTTTCTTAACCTTGTAAGGGGTCAGGGGACCCATGACCCACTGCTTCCTTTGTGTGTGTGTAGATCTGGATTGTGTAAACTGTCAATAACATGTAATTTCCTGTATGGCCCTCTGTCTCAAAAACCTACTTATCTGTGCTTTGACCTCTTATGGGTAGAACAGTCCTTAGAGCTTTTTGAAAGGCTGTCTCTCAGATTTATAAACCTCTGGTTAGCTCAAATAAAATCTTCCATTTATTTCTTAGATGAACTGATTAATATTTGTTGACAAGCTTAAGCAGTCCTGGTGGCTTCCCTGCTGGCTCAGAGGTTAAAGCATCTGCCTGGAATGCAGGAGACCAGGTTCGATCCCTGGGTCGGGAAGATCCCCTGGAGAAGGAAATGGCAACCCACTCCAGTACTCTTGCCTGGAGAATCCCATGGAGGGAGGAGCCTGGTAGGCTACAGTCCATGGGATATAAAGAGTCCGACATGACTGAGTGACTTCACTTTCACTTTCACTACTTAAGCAGTCAAAGGCAGCATCAGTTCAGTTCAGTTCAGTCACTCAGTTGTGTCCAACTCTGCAATCCCATGAATCACAGAACGCCGGGCCTCCCTTTCCATCACCAACTCCCTGAGTCCACTCAAACCCACGTCCATCGAATTGGTGATGCCATCCAACCATCTCATCCTCTGTCGTCCCCTTCTCCGACTGCCCCCAATCCCTCCCAGCATCAGGATCTTTTCCAATGAGTCAACTCTTCACATGAGGTGGCCAAAGTATTGGAGTTTCAGCTTTAGCATCAGTCCTTTCAATGAACACCCAGGACTGATCTCCTTTAGGATGGACTGGTTGGACCTCCTTGCAGTCCAAGGGACTCTCAAGAGTCTTCTCCAACACCACAGTTCAAAAGCATCAATTCTTGGAACTCAGCTTTCTTCACAGTCCAACTCTCACATCCATACATGACCACTGGAAAAACCATAGCCTTGACTAGATGGACCTTTGTTGGCAAAGTAATATCTCTGCTTTTTAATATGCTATCTATGTTGGTCATAACTTTCCTTCCAAGGAGTAAGTGTCGTTTAATTTCATGGCTACAGTCACCATCTACAGTGATTTTGGAGCCCCAAAAAATAAAGTCTGACACTGTTTCCACTGTTTCCCCATCTATTTCCCATGAAGTGATGGGACCAGATGCCATGATCTTCATTTTCTGAATGTTGAGCTTTAAGCCAACTTTTTCACTCTCCTCTTTTGCTTTCATCAAGAGGCTTTTGAGTTCCTCTTCACTTTCTGCCATAAGGGTGGTGTCATCTGCATATCTGAAGTTATTGATATTTCTCCTAGCATTATTGATTCCAGCTTGTGCTTCTTCCAGCCCAGCGTTTCTCATGATGTACTCTACATAGAAGTTAAATAAACAGGGTGACAATATACAGCCTTGACGTACTCCTTTTCCTATTTGGAACCAGTCTGTTGTTCTATGTCCAGTTCTAACTGTTTCTTCCTGAACTGCATATAGGTTTCTCAAGAGGCAGGTCAGGTGGTCTGGTATTCCCATCTCTTTCAGAATTTTCCACAGTTTAATGTTATTCACACAGTCAAAGGCTTTGGCATAGTCAATAAAACAGAAATAGATGTTTTTCTGGAACTCTCTTGCTTTTTCGATGATGCAGCGGATGTTGGCAATTTGATCTCTGGTTCCTCTGCCTTTTCTAAAACCAGCTTGAACATCTGGAAGTTCACAGTTCACATATCGCTGAAGCCTGGCTTGGAGAATTTTGAGCATTACTTTACTAGTGTGTGAGATGAGTGCAATTGTGTGGTAGTTTGAGCATTCTTTGGCATTGCCTTTATTTGGGATTGGAATGAAAACTGACGTTTTCCAGTTCTGTGGCCACTGTTGAGTTTTCCAAATTTGCTGGCATATTGAGTGCAGCACTTTCACAGCATCATCTTTCAGGATTTGAAATAGCTCCACTGGAATTCCATCACCTCCACTAGCTTTGTTCATAGTGATGCTTTCTAAGGCCCACTTGACTTCACATTCCAGGATGTCTGGCTCTAGGTGAGTGATCACACCATCGTGACTATCTGGGTCGTGAAGATCTTTTTTGTACAGTTCTTCTGTGTATTCTTGCCACCTCTTCTTAATATTTTCTGCTTCTGTTAGGTCCATACCATTTCTGTCCTTTATTGAGCCCATCTTTGCATGAAATGTTCCCTTGGTATCTCTAATTTTCTTGAAGAGATCTCTAGTCTTTCCCATTCTGTTTTTTCCTCTATTTCTTTGCATTGATTGCTGAGGAAGGCTTTCTTATCTCTCCTTGCTATTCTTTGGAACTCTGCATTCAAATGCTTATATCTTTCCTTTTCTCTTTTGCTTTTCACTTCTCTTCTTTTCACAGCTATTTGTAAGGCCTCCTCAGACAGCCATTTTGCTTTTTTGCGTTTCTTTTCCATGGGGATGGTCTTGATCCCTGTCTCCTGTACAATGTCACCAACCTCCAACCATAGTTCATCAGGCAGTCTGTCTATCAGATCTAGTCCCTTAAATCTATTTCTCACTTCCACTGTATAATCACAAGGGATTTGATTTAGGTCATACTTGAATGGTCAAGTGGTTTTCCCTACTTTCTTCAATTTAAGTCTGAATTTGGCAATAAGGACTCCCAGGCATGGAGGCCTTTTTCTTTTGTCCCCTGTATCTTAAAGGCAATATTCCCACGTCTGTGACCTTCCCTTAGTTCCAAAGGGCATATTCCAACATCTGCTAATTAAAGGAGGAGCAGCCAAGAAACCACCTGAGGCAAGATTCAGGGGACGAGAGAAGCTCATCAAGATGAGGAGACTGAGACTTTCCTGGTGGCACAGCAGAGAAGAATCCCCCATGCAATGCAGGGGCGAAGTGCTGGATCCCTGGTCTGGGAGGATTCCACGTGCAGTGGAGCAACTAAGCCCGAGCACTGAAACTGCTGAAGCCCGAGAGTTCTAGGGCCAGCCAGCCACAAGTCCAGAGCCTGTGTGCCGCAACTACTGAAGCCCGTGTGCCTAGAGCCTGTGTTCAGCAGCGGGAGAAGCCCACGGATTGCAAAGAGGAGTAGCATCCACTCGCCACAACAAGAGAAAGCCCAGTGCAGAAAAAGAGAAAGCCACGAAGACCCAGTTCAGCCACAAATAAATAAATACATAATTAAAAAAAAAAAGATTAGGAGACTATCACCTGGGACCCTGCACACCCTCTAATCTTATCAGCAACCCCACTCTTGAACCATTGCCATAAAACTCCTCACCAAAGTCCCCTGAGTTGGGACGCATAGTTTTTAAGGACAGGAGCCCACTGTGCCCCTCTTTGCCTGGTAAAGCAATAAAGCTATCTGTTGATGAGTCCGAACGCCAGTTGGAAAAGAATTTCTAGACATGGAGTATTGTGGAAAGGAATGAGTTAATTAAGAACAAAGAGCAGAGATAATACGGGTGCTTTGAGGCAGTGGGCCAACAACTCCTGACAGGCCAGGGAGAGTCGACGGTTTTTGTGGGTTAGTAGCCAGTTTTCAGAGCCTCAAGACAAAGAATGTTCCTGCTGGAAGACTGGCATTAGATGATTGGTTGGGCTTCCCTAGTGACTCAGAAGTTAAAGCATCTGCCTACAATGAAGGAGACCTGGGTTCAATCTCTGGGTTGGGAGGATCCCCTGGAGAAGGAAATGACAACCACTCCAGTATTCTTGCCTGGAAAATCCCATGGACAGAGAAGCCTGGTGGGCTATACTCCACAGGGTAGCAAAGAGTCAGATGATTGGTTAGGGTGCTATTCTAGGGTGAGTACCAAGGTGGCATTTTTACCTAATTTGGAGTCAGGAAGCCTGTTAGTGATGATCAGGGAGGCTTTTGGCAACAGCTACAATGGGGCTCAGTCAGCTTCAGAGGTGACCTTTGTTCTGGGCTCTGCTTCTGTGGCCTTGGTGCAAGGCCTCACACCTGCGGCCTTGGAGCAGGACTCAACACTATCCTTTCCTACTTCATCCAAAACTCCGTCTCCAAGATTCGATTTGGCAGCAGTGTTCAGAGAAGCCGAGTTTCCAGCATCATTGGTGGTGAATAGTGGGCAGGCCACTGGCTCTGTCAACAGCATGATGCACCAGGGCTGGGAGTGGCCAAGCAGCAGAGACACAGGGAGGAAACAGGACTAGAGCTGGTGCAGTTGACTTCCATGCTGCATATGGAAGCTGGCTTGCATGTGACACATCCACCCACCTCCTCTGAGAACACCTAGAAACACACAAGAGGGAAATGTCATGCTGTTTGATGGATGGTACTAGTGATGCCAAAATCTTGGCTCTCTGTGCACCGAGGCTGAACAGAAATACAGAGACAGAGATATGGAGGAGAAATAGAGAGTTGCATTCTTTTTTTGCCAGGCAAAGAGGGACCAAAGTAGGCTAGCGCCTCAAGCACTGTGTTCCACTCCCTGGGAAAAAGGGAGAGGTCTTACAGTCAGTTGCTCGTGGTCAGGGAAGTACTTTAAGTATCAAGGCAGAAACAAACTTGCATTCTTCTTTCTTCTGTAAAATTTCAAAAGGGTGTCTTGCTGACAAGATTAGGGGGTGTGCAGGGTCTTAGATTGGTGCTAGTGGTGAAGAACCTGCCTGGCAATGCAGGAGACCCGGGTTGGAACCTGAGTCAGGAAGATCCCCTGGAGAAGAAAATGGCAACCCACTCCAGTATTCTTGCCTGGAGAGTCCCATGGTCAGTGGAGCCTTGTGGGCTACAGTCCATAGTGTCACAAAGAGTTGGACACGACAGAGCACTCATGCACGCACGGTCCCAGGTGGGGTCCTAATCTGGAGGAGCTTCTCTATCCTTGCCTCAGGTGGTTTTGTGGCAGCTCTTCCCATGTCTAGCAACTCTTCAAATCTGCCCTTTGGAGCTCAGAGAAGGTCACGGAGGCTGGACTCTTGCATATAAGAAATGGGGGACAAAAAAGCCTCCATGCTCAGGAGCCTCACAGGGCCCTGCTTGGTTTCATTAACCACCCATTGGATGGAGGACAGGCTGAAGGTGGACCCTGCCTGCCAATCCTATTTTAGCCCAGTGTTACCTGAATCCTCATGTGATGATTAGCCCCTACCTCTGGAATAGAGGGCCCAGAGTTTTCTCCTCATTATGGTTAATAAATTGCTAGATGAATGGTACCAGAGTGATCTGATGACGCTCCTGGACCTTGGGTTACACCAAATAAAGAGAAAATATTTGACATTACTGAGATTTTAACCCCGTTTGTCCCTAGGTGAGACAGTAGCTATGGGGAGACTACTGTTGAGGCAGGGAAGTTTAGCTCGAAAGATTTTTTTTTTTTTAGGAAAAGGTAGAGGAGGCCATGTGTATTCACAAGGATCTTTTCCATTTAGACAGATGGAAAGCAAGCAAACTGGCTTTGAAACAGAGCAAGATACCGGCTCATATAATGAAAGAGTTCAGGGGTGTCTGGATTAGGCGACTCAGATGGGACATCAGGTTTCCATCTCACACTCTCCAGCTCTTGGTGCTGCTTTCTTCATGTTAATTCCACTCTTGGCTTTGAGGCCAGGCGTAAGAGGATGTAAAGCAGCCTTGGGTTGCAGGTTGGGAGATGGCAGTTCCTTTGACTGCTTAGCTACTATTTGGTCCATTTAAGTTGGCTTAAAGCTCAACATTCAGAAAACGAAGATTATGGCATTCGGTCCCATCACTTCATGGCAAATAGATGGGGAAACAGTGGAAACAGCGTCAGACTTTATTTTTCTGGGCTCCAAAATCACTGCAGATGGTGACTGCAGCCATGAAATTAAAAGACGCTTACTCCTTGGAAGGAAAGTTATGACCAACCTAGATAGCATATTCAAAAGCAGGGACATTACTTTGCCAACAAAGGTTCGTCTAGTCAAGGCTATGGTTTTTCCTGTGGTCATGTATGGATGTGAGAGTTGGACTGTGAAAAAGGCTGAGTGCCGAAGAATTGATGCTCTTGAACTGTGGTGTTGGAGAAGACTCTTGAGAGTCCCTTGGACTGCAAGGAGATCCAACCAGTCCATTCTGAAGGAGATCAGCCCTGGGATTTCTTTGGAAGGAATGATGCTAAAGCTGAAACTCCAGTACTTTGGCCACCTCATGCGAAGAGTTGACTGACTCATTGGAAAAGACTCTGATGCTGGGAGGGATTGGGGGCAGGAGGAGAAGGGAACGACAGAGGATGAGATGGCTGGATGGCATCACTGACTCAGTGGAAGTGAGTCTCTGTGAACTCCGGGAGTTGGTGATGGACAGGGAGGCCTGGCGTGCTGCGATTCATGGGGTCGCAAAGAGTCGGACATGACTGAGCTACTGATCTGATATCATTTTAATTCATTTTACAAAATAGGGCTCCATTACACTGCCCTTTTAAACTTCTAGTCTGTAATGATAGACAAATGAAAGGCGAGGGTGCCTGTCCACCCCTACTTTGGGAAAGGACATGTGAGTCTTCCTCTTATCACGCGAGAAGTCCTTTCGGGTGAACGCTGAACTTCTATCCCAGCTTCAGGGGATGCAGCTGATCCTAAAATAGTTTTGGAGGGCAGGGAAAATCTCTACTCCTTGCAAACTTTAAAGGCACACAACCAGAAATGGCCCTCAAAGGCAATGAACAAACAAAGAATATAATCCCCAAAGCAAGCCTGGCATAATGAAAAGTGGCCCTGGGAGAGAGAGGCCATTGAGTTCAATGTAAATTCCTCTGCATATTTACTCTGTGATATTGAAGATATCTTCAAATTGTATTCTACTCCTTCACAAAGGATAGAATTGGACTTATTTGAGTGTTTTCTACTGCTCTTTCTGTGTATTCAGTCCTCATAAAAATTCCATGAGGTGGGTTCTTAATTCCCCTTGTCAATAAAAAAAAAATTAACCAGTAGATCTAAGGAAGAGATGAAAAAAAATTTTTTTTTAAGAAATAGAAAATTCCAGGACTTCCCTAGCAGTCTGGTGGTTAAGACTCCATGCTTCCACTGCAGGTGGCCGGGGTTCAATCCCTAGTCAGGGAACTAAGATCCCACATGCTGTGCAATGGGGCCAAAAAAGAGAGAGAAATGGAAAATTTAATTTAAGGCAAACTGAGGATTATAACACAGGAACAGCCTCTCAGAAAGTTCCAAGGACTGTTCTGTCCATTGAGATCAAAGCACAGTTATGCAGGTCTTTGATAAACGATGTAGATAGTTTGTGCAATCCAGCTCTGCAAGTACAAAGTAGTGGGTCATTGTGACCCTTTACAAAATCAAGAACGTGTGTCATCTTTTAAAGAGTTGTCTTACTGGTGCTTGAAGAATGCTGTTCTTTGTGGCTGAGCAGGTTTCTGCCAATGGGGAAGTTTGGTCCATGCATAACGCAGGTACACAATGCACAGTGTGGGGAGAGAGGAGAACAAAGGGCAGAGCAGATGTTTTACATTTTTTTGTCTTGCAATAAAATATGAATTTTATTCTATATCCTACTTTATAAAAGAGGAAACGGAGGTGTAGAGAGGTATCTTGCCCGGGATTTGTACTCAGTTCTGTTCTGCTCCTGCGAGGGTGAGTGTGGATTCCTTCTGAGATCTAAGATTTCAGAAAAGCTCTACAAAGCTGATGCCACTGAAAAGAACAAAATTGTACCTCTTTGGTTCAGAATCCACCAGCTCAATCATTTTTTGTTGACTTCTGGTTTTTCTTTTTTAATTTGAGGAGACACTCTCCATGTTCACGACTTCCCTGGTGGCTCAGATGGTAAAGTGTCTGCCTACAATGCAGGACACCCAGATTCAATCCCTGGGTTGGGAAGATCTCCTGGAGAAAGAAATGGCAACCCACTCCAGTATTCCTGCCTGGAGAATCCCATGGACCCAGGAGCCTGATAGGCTTCAGTCCATGGGGTTGCAAAGAGTCGGACACGATTGAGCTACTTCACTTTCTTTCTCCATGTTCACAAGTACATGCTCAAGAAAGTCAACTGCAGAAAAAAACTGAAGCCATGGTGGGGACTGAATTGACTGTGAAAGGGGATGAGGGTGTTTGCAGACACAGTCTTTCCAATGAGATACTTTTCACTAGGGAAGCCAGACAAAAATCCTGTGACCAAAGCTTTAACCCTTAGCTGCTTCTAGCAGCTGTTTTCTCTGCCTTCTTTTATGTCTCTAAACTTTTGTCTTTGCTTTCTTATTTTCTCCTACAACTTTTAAAAAAAATGTAGATTATACACCCTTATTGTTACATCTTTAACTTAAAAAAAAAATAAAACAGCTTTACCTTTGATCTTTAATTTTTCATAGGGTGTTTTTTTCTCTTTAAGCTTTGAATGTCGGATTATTGTAACTTTGTATTGATTTCCCTTCTTTTATTTCAAGTCATGTCTATTTTTGTCTTTTTATAAATCTCAGCTGTGTTTTATTGAAATCTTCATGAAATAATCATTGTATCTTAAGAATCTAGTCTTTTCATTTTCTCCCTCATTACATTTTAGCATTTTATTATTCACCTGGAAATTTTAACAGATATATTTAAATGCAGATGTGTATGAACAAAAAGTAAAAGTTCTCCTTTCCCAATGCATCCCCTAGAGGTAACTTCTAGGCTTCCTAAGTAGCGCTAGCGGTAAAGAACCTGCCTGCCACTGCAGGAGATGTTAAAGAAGTGGGTTCAATCCCTGGGTCTGAAAGATACCCTGGAGGAGGGCATGGCAACCCACTCCAGTGTTCTTGACAGAGGAACCTGGTGGGCTACAGTCCATAGAGTCACAAAAAGTTTTGGACACAACTGAAGCAACTGGAATCAAGATTGCTGGGAGAAATATCAATAACCTCAGATATGCAGATGACACCACCCTTATGGCACAAAGTGAAGAGGAACTAAAAAGCCTCTTGATGAAAGTGAAAGTAGAGAGTGAAAAAGTTGGCTTAAAGCTCAACATTCAGAAAACGAAGATCATGGCATCTGGTCCCATCACTTCATGGGAAATAGATGGGGAAACAGTGGAAACAGTGTCCGACTTTATTTTTTGGGGCTCCAAAATCACTGCAGATGGTGACTGCAGCCATGAAATTAAAAGACACTTACTCCTTGGAAGGAAAGTTATGACCAACCTAGATACCATATTCAAAAGCAGAGACATTACTTTGCCAACAAAGGTTCGTCTAGTCAAGACTATGGTTTTTCCAGTGGTCATGTATGGATGTGAGAGTTGGACTGTGAAAAAAGCTGAGCACTGAAGAATTGATGCTTTTGAACTGTGGTGTTGGAGAAGACTCTTGGGAGTCCCTTGGACTGCAAGGAGATCCAACCAGTCCATTCTGAAGGAGATCAGCCCTGAGATTTCTTTGGAAGGAATGATGCTAAAGCTGAAACTCCAGTACTTTGGCCACCTCATGCGAAGAGTTGACTCATTGGAAAAGACTCTGATGCTGGGAGGGATTGGGGGCAGGAGGAGAAGGGGATGACAGAGGATGAGATGGCTGGATGGCATCACTGACTCGATGGACGTGAGTTTGGGTAAATTCCGGGAGTTGGTGATGGACAGGGAGGCCTGGCGTGCTGCAATTCATGGGGTTGCAAAGAGTTGGACACAACTGAGCGACTGAACTGAACCGAACTGAAGCAACTCAGCATGCATTAGTTACTCAAGGGTAACTCCTAGAGGTAACTGCTGTTAATGGTTAGGTGTCTGCCCCATTCGGGTGTTTTGTTTGTTTGTTTTCTGTAAACTGATATATTATATAAACATGTTACCACTCACATTCATTTCTTTATTAGAAACGAGATCACACTATCCTGAACATTATTGATCTTACCTTTGTTTACTTTTTTTTGCTGTTGCTTTTCACATGTCATGATTGTTCTCACTTTCAACCTTATTTATTTTATTTTTTCTTTCTGCACTTAAATGAAATAAAAATCAGCACCTTCATGATTTATTCCATGTATTATATTTTGATTATTTACATAGAGGGAAAATAATCTGCTGTATCAACTGATGAGTTTTTCCCCTTGTAGTTTCTCTTTACCCAATGACCCTCTTCCATTTGGACAACTGGAAATCAATCATCTGTTGCCTGAAGGGAGAGTGTCACAACAGAAGTGCTTTTGAGCCTCTAAAGTTGAGGTCATGGTCTATGCCCTAGATTTAGAAGATGATAGAGGAGATAAAAATTCCCTGGACTAGGGGAGAGGTGAAGAAAAGAGTATAAGAATGAGATAGAGGTGGGAAGGGAAAATTAATGGGACTCTATTATAGATCAAATGTTTGCATCTCCCCAAACTCCTGTGTTGAATGCCTAAACTCCAGCGTGGCTTTGTTTGGAATAAGGAAGCAATTAAGGTCACAAGGAGTCAGACATGATTTAGGGACTGAACAACAACAAAGGTTAAATGAGGTCATAAGGGTGGAGCCCTGACCCAATAGGATTAGTGTCTTTATAAGAAGACACAAGAGAGCTGCTGCTCCCTCACCCCTCCACGTGCATGTGAGGACACAGAGAGAAGGGGCTTGTGTGCAAGCCAGGAAGAGAGATATTGGGCCCATTGGACCTTGATCTTAGACTTTTCAGCCTCCAGAACTTTGAGAAGACAAATTTCTATTGTTTAAGTCATGTCTTGTTACGGCAGCCCACATAAACTCTAGGACAGGTTTGGGGATATCTCTCATCAATCCCTGGCCCCAGAAGGTCGGACACGCCATTGAGCAACACAGCCCTTGCACCACAACTATTGAGCCTGTGTTCCAGAGCCTGGGAACCACAACTACTGAAGCTTGGGAGCCTTGGAGCCTTTGCTGTGCAACAAGAGAAGCCACGGCAATGAGAAGCCCAAGCACTGCAACTAGAGAGTAGCCCCTGCTCACTGCAACGAGAACAAGCCAGCATGCAGCTACGAAGACCAAGCACAGCCAAAATAAATAAATAAATTATTTTTAAAAACTATTTTCTTAGCTGCACTGGGTCTTAGTTGCAGCATTCGAGCTCTTAGTTGTGGCGTGTGGGATCTAATACTCTAACCAGGGATCAAACCCCATGCTCACTGGGCTTCCAGGGAAGTCCCATTCAACAAATCTTAATGAGGGGCAATCTGGGAGCCAAGGATATAACTGTGAACCAAGAGACACAGCTCCTGCTTGCATTATATAACATTGTACCCCCACAGTGTAACAGCCAGAACTTAGGAACTGTTTGATGGTGGCAAAGCAGAAAGGGCATAAGACTCTCCACACATTTCCTGTTGCCCTCGAGTGGCCTGGAGAGGCCCTGAAATGAAAGTAGGAGGTAGTAGTTAAGTGAGAATGGAAAGGAAAACAAAAAGGAAAAAGAATAGTCAGTGCTAGATGGTCCCTGTTTGTTTTTACTGATTTTCTTGACACAGTGATTGATAGACTCATAGACTTAGAGACCAGTTCATCCAAGGCTTCTCAAACTTCTTTGTGCATCAGAATTTTCCAGATGGTTTGTTGCAGCATGAAATTTCTGGTCCCTTCTTCCAGAATTTCTGATATAGAAATTTTGGGTAGGGCCCCAAAATTTGTATCTCTGTAGGTGATGCCAAAGCCCTTGCCCATGGTGTGTGTAGCTCTAATCTAATCTAATATTCTACCAAAAAAATTTTTTTTATTGGAAAAAAATTTTTTTTTGGCCAGGCCTTGTAACATGTGGGATCTTAGTTCCTTGACCAGGGATCAAACCCACGCCCATGTAGTGGAAGCACAGAGTCCTAAACACTGCACCACCAGGAAAATCCCCTAATGTAACATTTTGAAAAATGGCACCCACAGATATAAGTGATTCTCTTAAGGTTATACAGTAAGTCAATAGACTTACTGTATAAGATGGATGGCTCAAGGATCTGTATTGGCTCTGTGAAATCAAATGCACATTTTGTGACATGACAAGAAAAATTAAACATAAAATTTCCCCGCCTTTTGGCCTCTTCCCTTCCCTGGTGGCTGAGATCATAATCTGCCTGCAATGCGGGAGACCTGGGTTTAATTCCTGGGTCGGGAAGATCCCCTGGAGAAGGAAATGGTAAAGCACTCCAGTATACTTGCCTGGAGAATTCCACGGACACAGGAGTCTGGTGTGCTGCAGTCCATGGGGTCACAAAGAGTCGGACACGACTGATCAGCTTTCACTCACTCACTTACCCCTACTGTACATTGTGCATCTGCATTTTGTGTTAATCAAACCTCCCTGGGCAGCAGAAATACCTGCTCAGCCGTAAAGACCAGCATTCTCCTAGCACCAACAAGTGAACGTGAAAGCGAAATTGAAGTTGCGCAGTCGTGTCCGACTCTTTGTGACCCCGTGGACTGTAGCCCACCAGGCTTCTCTGTCCATGGGATTCTCCAGGCAAGAATACTGGAGTGGGTTGCCATTTCCTTCTCCAGGGGATCTTCTCGACCCAGGGATTGAACCCGGGTCTCCTGCATTGCAGGCAGACGCTTTACCCTCTGAGCCACCGGGGAAGCCCATCAAGACAACTCCTTAAATGGATAACATTCCTTCATGATCTTGTAAGAGGTCATGATGCTGCTTAGATATGGATTGTATAAACTGTCCATAATATGCCATTTAACATACAGCCTTTTATCTCAAAAACCCTTTTATAACTGTGCTTTGACTTCAAACAGGTGGAAGAGTTCTTGGAGCTTTCTGTGATGTTGTTCCCAGGTTTATAATCCTCAATTTGACTGGAATAAAAATTTCCATCTCTTCTTAGATCAACTGATTCACTTTTTGTCAACAACGCTTATATTAAATTGGTGCAAAAGTAATTTTGGTCTTGCCTTGTTGAGTTTTGCCTTTTGATATTAGAATATATTCTTAAATAAATGTGGTTATGTTACACTTCATTTTAACACGCATTTCTTGCTTTGTGCTTTTTGCTAATGAATTATTACTTGTTGTTTATTTTATATGTATTTTAGACTATGGAAATGATGTTAAGTGAAAAGCAAACTTGAGGGATTTTCTTATTTGAGTTCAAAATGTGTCATAAAGCAGTGGAGACAACTTGCAACATCAACAATGCATTTGGCCCAAGAACGGCTAATGAACATACAGTGCAGTGGTGGTTCAAGGAGTTTTGCAAAGGAGATGAGAGTCTTGAAGACAAGGAGCACGGTGGGTGGCCATCAGAAGTTGACAACAACCAACTGAGAGGATCATTGAACTGACAACTGATCAACTGATGGGATCACTGACTGATCCTCTTACAACCAAAATGAGAAGTTGCCCAAGAACTTGAAGTCGACCATTCTATGGTCATTTGGCATCTGAAGCAAATTGGAAATGTGAAAAAGCTCAGTAAGTGGATGCCTCATGAGCTGACCACAAATCAAAAAAATATCGTCAATCTAAAGTATCATCTTCTCTTATTCTCCACAACAAACCATTTCTTGATCAGATTGTGACATGTGATGAAAAGTGGATTTTATATGACAACCGGTGACAAGCAGTTCAGTGGCTGGACTGAGAAGAAGCTCCAAAGGACTTCCCAAAGCCAAATTTGTACCAAATCAAGGTCATGGTCATTGTTTGGTGGTATGCTGTTGGTCTGATCCACGACAGCTTTCTGAATCGAGGCAAAACCATTACAGCTGAGCAGTATGCTTAGTAAATCAATGAGATGTACAGAAAACTAGAATGCCTGCAGCCAGCATTGGTCAACAGAAAGGGCCCAGTTCTCCACAACACCCGACCACACATCGAACAACCGATGCATCAAAAGTTGAATGAATTGGGTTACAAAGTTTTGCCTCATCTGCCATATTCACCTGACCTCTCGCCAACTGACTACCACTTCTTCAAGCATCTTGACAACTTTTTGCAGGGAAAATGCTTCCACAACCAGCAGGACACAGAAAATGCTATTCAAGGGTTTGTTGAATTCCAAAACATGGATTTTTACGCTACAGGAATAAATAAACTTATTTCTCATTGGCAATGTGAGATCAACAAATGTGTTGATTGTAAAGGTTTCTATTTTGATTAATAAAGATGTGTTTGAGCCTAGTTATACTGATTTAAAATTCAGGGTCATAAACTGTAATTACGTTTGCACCGACCTAATACCATACACTCATACCTGGATCAACCCCATTGACCCCTCAGGGGTCAGGGCAGATGGGAGGTTGTGAATGGCTGGGCCTGGGTCCCCAGTCACCTTTTCAGTGAGGGGTAGTGTGAACTCCATCAGAACAACACATTCTTGGCAGTTCCCTGGGGGTCCACTGGTTAGGACTTCACACTTTCACTGCTGAGGGTGTAGGTTCAGCCACTTGGGTAACTAAGATCCAAAATAAAATCACAATTTTTTTTTTTTTTGCGTGTATATTTTTATGGCTGCCGATGGGCTTTGTCTCTCTGCATTGAGCCATGGTTTCTCTTGTTGCAGTGCTCAGGCCCTAGAGCATGTAGAGTTAATTGTCCCTTGGCATATGGGATCTTTCTGGACCAGGGATCGAACCTGTGTCCCCTGCATTGGCAGGCAGATTCTTAACCATGGACCACCAGGTTAAGTCTTAAGTGTATGTTCTTAAAGTGAAGGAACTTTGTTCCCCAGATGGAAGTAAGGTAAGTGCTTTCAGTAGGGCCTGAAACAATATCTTCTGTAGACCATAAATTACTGGGCAGGGTGCAATGAGCTATTGAAATAAAGCCTCATCGTATATAAGAGCCAGGCTCTGGAGGCATGCTGTGGAAGATGTGTGGGAGAGGCAGTCTAATCCTTGATCCCAGTACCTAACAGCATAAGGCTCTGCATAGTGCCTGGTGAGGAGAAGGCAATGGCACCCCACTCCAGTACTCTTGCCTGGAAAATCCCATGGAGGGAGGAGCCTGGTGGGCTGCAGTCCATGGGGTCGCTAAGAGACACGACTGAGCAACTTCACTTTCACGAATTGGAGAAGGAAATGGCAACCCACTCCAGTGTTCTTGCCTGGAGAATCCCAGGGATGGGGGAGCCTGGTGGGCTGCCGTCTATGGGGTCACACAGAGTCGGACACGACTGAAGCGACTTAGCAGCAGCAGCAGCAGTGCCTGGCTTCTCAGGTGGCTCAGCGGTAAAGCATCCATCTGCCAATACAGGAGACTCAGGTTCGATCCCTGGGTTGAGAAGATCCCCTGGAGGAGGAAATGGTAACTCACTCCACTCCTCTTGCCTGGAGAATCCCATGGACAGAGGAGCCTGGTGGGCTACAATCTATGGGGTCTCAAAGAGTCGGACACGACTGAGCAACCGAGTACACACGCACACAATACATAGCTCCTGTCATAGGTCACCCCTTGACACTGGAGTGTGAATTTCAGGTTTAAACCCTTCTAGCACTGAAAGGCAAAGACGAATTGGTAGTCTGGGAAACTCTTGGTTGGGCTCAGGGCTCTAGGGCTCAGTCAGGGATTATTTGTTTTTTTCCTTTTTTTTTTTTTTAAGCTGATGATCTTGGGGAGAGGGTCACAGAAAGAGGGTTTTCAGGGATGGGTCTTTTCATTCCTACTAGTTGCCTTTAACTTTCAGCCGCATCCTGGGGAAGGGGTGCATGAGTGGGCCACAGGAACTGGGAGGCATTTGTTGGGTGGTTAACCCTGGGACCAGGACTTGGTGCCCATCCAACAAGGATTGTGAAAAAAAAAAAAAAGAAGTGGGTCCAGGCGGCACCACTGCCCTCCTCACTCTCCTTGGCTTAGCGACTGCCACCATGGCCCCCATGACTCTGGTTTCTGGGCAGCAAGGGCTGGGGTGGGGCCCAGGGAGTCATAAGGACCTTCTGCAGGGATGTTTCCTTTTGGGCTGGAAGGGTGGGTGAGACTAAAAATACCACCTATGTGACATATTTACTCTGTTCTTGTTAATACCCCAGAGAGATTGCCAAGAGTCACTACACCAAGCCTGTGATTAAACCATAATAACCACTTTCATGTTTATAAATTTTGTCCTTGATATCAGAGAGGAGTATTTTTAGGCTAGAACTTGGAACTAACACATTGCAAATGCAGGAGTGTAGATTCAAGCATGCATGCATGCTCAGTTGCTTCAGGCGTGTTCAACTCTTTGCAATCCCATGGGCCGCAGCCTGCCAGGCTCCTCTGTCCATGAGATTTTCCTGGCAAGAATATTGGAGTGGGTTGCCATGCCCTCCTCCAGGGGATCTTTCCAACCTAGGAATCAAACCCACATCTCCTGCACTGCAGGCAGATTCTTTATCACTGAGCCCCTGGGAAAGCCCAGATTTAAGCATCTCTCCTTAAGATTTACCTCCCAGGGCACAGCAAGTCCAGAGGGATCTGTCCACAGGTGTCAGATTAGGATTCTCCAGGTAAATGAGGTAACACATCCTTTTATCCCAGGGCATCTCATCAAATGTGGAAGCTTCATGAACATCTATGCTCTTCCATTGAACTCTGTTTCCAATTTCATAGGGCTACTTTTATTCATCTGTTCGCTAAGTCATTCGACATACATTTATGGAGTGCTCACTATGTGCCAGGCACTGACGATAATAAGTCTGTGAATGAACAGACCAGTTTCAGTTCATTTTCTGTTCATGTTTTCTGAATGTAAACATGGAGTTTATCTTCTAGTGGACATGGTGGCTGCTGATTGGGGAACAATGCAGTAAATTACTGTATTTATGTATTCAATATTAGGTAACTTGTAAGAAATGTACAGGGAGAAATGATATATAATTTCCTAGGGTGACAGGGAACTTTGGATGATGAAGTCAAGGAAATTGTGAGCTGAGAAGGACCCAGGCATAGGAGAAGCCAAGTCCCTGACCCAAATCCCCCACTGGTTCCCTCCCTCCTGACTCTTCTTCCTGTGCCCATTTCCACTGCTTTTGGAAATTGTTTTAACTGACACTTGATTCTTCTTTCAGGATATTGATTCCCCCTGCTGCTCTTGCAAATAGTTCAGTTCAGTTCAGTCCCTCTGTCGTGTCTGACTCGACATGCCAGGCCTCCCCGTTCATCACCAACTCCTGGAGTTTACCCAAACTCATGTCCATTGAGTCGGTGATGCCATCCAACCGTCTCATCCTCTGTCGTCCCCTTCTCCTCCTGCCTTCGATCTTTCCCAGCATCAGGGTCTTTTCAATGAGTCAGCTCTTCTCATCAGGTGCCCCAAGTATTGGAGTTTCAGCTTCAATATAGTAGTTGCTCATTCTCCACACCCCATTGATTCCAGGTCAGAAACAGGGTGTTGGAACCCTCATTCCTAGTGCTCTTTCCACTGGCACATCAATGTCCCCAGTCCTTTGAGACTCCGGCCACCTGATTACCTCACTTCCTCCCTCTCACTGCTGTTGTTCACTCATACCCCCCATTCCATTCATTGAAGACTTTAGGACTTGGTCCACTGTCTGCTTTTTCAAGCCAAATACTGACCATCAGCTGCACTGTTTGCCTGATGCTTAGACCCTTAGACATTCTTTGGCTTTAATCCTTTTGACTTTCACCTTCAACCCACTTCAGCCACTTGGACTTGTGTGGGCTCCACCTTAACAATCTTAAAAGTTCCAGGACTTCCCTGGTAGTCCCGGGGTTAAGACTCCATGCTTCCACTGCAGAGGACTCAGGTTCGATTCCTGGTCAGGGAAGTTCTGCATTCTGCCCAGTGTGGCCAAAAAGAAAAGTCTTAAAGCTCAATGTATCACTCTAAACAGGGCAAAACCAGGTTTCCTCAAGACTGTTTCTCAGCTTGATTTCACAGGTTAAAAAAACAAACGACTATTCTTCTGGAGAGAGCCGTGGAAAATGTTACTAGTTCTTCCTGAAAGGATCTTGAGACAGTGGCAGAGGGGTGAGGTACCTCACATAATATACAAGAAGACTTTCTAAAAATCACATCTGTTCACCTCTCCCCACAAAGTCCCACATCTTATGGCAGTTCCTTATCTCCTTCCTTCTGTTCAACCCCCAAGTCCACTTAGTTCTCCTGTCTCACTCGTTCTTTCCTCTCCTCGCCCCCTCTTTGCAACTCCTCCTTAACTCAGATCTATGTCTTTTTTAAAAATTGAGGTATAGTTGATTTACAATACGGCGTTAGTCTCAGGCGAACACCAAAGTGAATCAGTTATACATGTATCCACTCTTTTATAGATTCTTTCCCCATATAGGCCATTACAGAATATCGAGTAGGGTCCCCTGCTGCTGCTGCTCTAAGTTGTGTCTGACTCTGTGCGATCCCATAGATGGCAGCCCACCTGGCTCCCCCATCCCTGGGATTCTCCAGGCAAGAACACTGGAGTGGGTTGCCATTTCCTTCTCCAATGCATGAAAGTGAAAGGTGAAAGTGAGTCGCTCAGTTGTGTCCGACTCTTAGTGACCCCATGGACTGCAGCCTACCAGGCTCCTCCATCCATGGGATTTTCCAGGCAAGAGTACTGGAGTGGGGTTGCCATTGCCTTCTCCGCTGTGCTATACAGGTCCTTATTGTGTGCTCAGTCCGTCAGTCATGTCCAACTCTTTGCAACCCCATGAACTGTAACCCCAGCCTCTTCTGTCCATGGAATTTTCCAGGCAAGAATACTGGAGTGGGTTCCCAGTTTCTACTCAGGGGATCTTCTCAATCCAGGGATCAAACCTGCATCTCTTGCATCTCCTGCTTTGGCAGGCAGATTCTTTACCACTGTGCCAGCTGGGAAACCCAGGTCCTTAATAGTTATCTATTTTATATATAGTAGTGTATGTATGTCAATCCCAACCTCCCAAGTTATCCCTCCCTGCCTCTTTCCCCCTGGTAACCATAAGTTAGTTTTCTTCATCTGTACTCTTATTTCTCTTTTGTAAATAAGCTCATTTGTACCATGTTTTAGATTCCAAATATAAGCAACATCATATGATATTTGTCTATATCTTTTAAAAACGCCCTTGTGTAGGATTCTTCGTGTGTTCTGCATCTTCATCCATTGCCTCATCAGCAGATCAAGCAATCAAAGAACCCTCCTCTCCTTGGGAAATGGATGTGCGTGTGGGTGGGAAATTATAACCATTCATCATATGATTTGTCCTCATCACACCCCTCGGGCTCCATCATCTCCCATCTGTGCAGGGCTTTTGTTTCCATCCCTCCCACAACACCTATTCTTCCAACTTAGAGTGACTTCCAGAGCTCCATTCTCTCCAATCCCCTGGCCCCTGTCTGATGTCTCTTCATCCCTTCACAGCTGTGACCCATCTCAGGGGCGGTCCTCTGAAGGATTATTTCCCTTGTCCTTACCCATGTCTGTCTTTTTATCATACCTGTCAAGCCAAATTCAATCCGAATTCCTCAGTGGGACATCTCTGCATCTACCCCTGGAGAAAATCGCACGACTTGAACACTGGTGCCTTGCAAATCCATGGCAACAGATGCTGGTCCCCCAGAGCTGCTCATAAATCCTTTCACTTGTCTGCAACTAATTTCTTCTCTGGTTTCCCTCAACCTGCGTTCAGCGGGCCTGAAGCCAAGTCATGTTTGGACTTTGCAGTTAGAAGAACAAACAATTTCTCTCCCGTCTAATTGGAGTGTTTATTGAATTTGAATTGGGTTTCTTCCACTTGAAATCAAAAGACTCCAGACAAATAGAATGAATGACCCAAGCTAAGAGAAGATTCTGGGAGAAAGGATATCCCTTCTGAATGGATATTATGTTGGGAGTAGCTATTGGTTCACTGTGGTGTCTAGTCCCTGAAAGTCTAAGGACAAGTCTGGTTGTTGGGGAAGCACAAGCAGATCTCATAGAGAATATTCTGGAAGACAATTGACAAGAGCATCTCTGCCCTCTTCCTGTCTTTGCTCCAAATCCTCCTTAGAAAAGCAGAACTGCCTGCGGTTTGAAATGGACAATCAGACGCTGCTAACAGCTGCAGCCCAAGAACTTCGGTTCCTGGCAAAAGGATCCCAACACAAAAGTATTTCTTTGTGGAAAATTACGCATTCATCGGGCTCATTTGAAACAAAATATGATTTGCATCTTAACTTCCTGTAACAAGCTCCAGTTCTTCTGTAGATTTCATAATGTCTGATTTCGTTGGACCAGATTGGTGGGGCACATGCTTTACCAAACAGTTTAAATTCAAGCCCAGGTTTTTCTTATTTTAAATAGCAACAGCTGCTAAGCATGATAATTATTGTATTTCATCAAAATAAACTCACTAAGTTGCTTCTGACTGTTCCTTGGAGCTGCTCTGCTGGGGGCTGGGGGGCCCTCAGGGCTGTCAAAGAAGAAGCATAGACTGGATATGAAAAACACAGGAGATGAGGTCTCAGGCTGGGAGAGGGGGACGTGGAGGAAATGGATGGACAATTCCAGAGACAGAGAAAGGAAAAGACAGTCTCTAGCTGGAGGCAGAGCCAGTGAGAGTCTTCCCTCTTAGTATCTGGTTGGGCTTTCTCTCTGCAATGTTCAGTGATTCCATGCTTCTAAAAGATTGAAAGCATATGGGAAGGAAGGAAGGAAGCATCAAGGCACTGTCATGGGAGCTTTATATATTTATAAGGCTGCCAGCATGATCTCTCTTAAAGAGAATTCAGACCATGTCATTCTCTTGCTTGAAACTCACCCCCAGTGGCATCTTTGTCCAGCAGTCTCCACCTGGGTTGGCTTTCCTGGTGGCTCAGTGGTAAAGAATTCGCCTGGAGATGCGGGTATGATCTCTGGGTCAGAAAGATCCCTTGGAGAAGGAAATGGCAACCCACTCCAGTATTCTTGCCTGGGAAATTTCATGGACAGAAGAGCCTGGCAGGCTATAGTCCTTGGGATATCAAAAGAATCTGACACAATTTAGCTACTAAACAGCAACAATTCCACCTTGGCTGCCCATAAGAATAATTGGAGAGCTTAAAAAAAAAACCCCACTGACTAGGCTGCACCCCAGACAAACCATATCAGCATTAGTGGGGTGGAAGTCAGACATAAGCATTTGTTTAAAGCTTTCTAGGTTGTTCTGTTACTGAGTCCAAGCTTGGTCTGCTCACCACATGACAGGCCAATAAATCAGAGAGATGAGGTGTTGAGGCAAGGAATATGACTTTGTTTGGCAAGCCAGCTGACTGAGAAGATGGCAGACTGATGTTTCAAAATATCTAATTGTTGGGGTTTGGCTGCCAGGTTCTTTCATAGGACAAAGAGGGAGAGGAGTTGAGAAAGTAAAAACCAGTATCTTATAAATATCTCCTGGAATGGCCAACCTCAGGGAGGGAACGTGTTAATCTCTTTAGGCAGAGGGGCAGGTTTCCCTGAGGCAGGACATTATGAATGATTATAATAACAAACCAGTCAATCTTAAGGAAATCAACTCTAAATATTCATTGGAGGGACTGATGCTGAAGCCGAAGCTCCAATAATTTGGCCACCTGATGGGATAGTGAAGTGAAAGTCACTCAATCATGTCCAATTGTTTGTGACCCAAGAATTCTCCAGGCCAGAATACCGAAGTGGGTAGCTGTTCCCTTCTCCAGGGGATCTTCCCAACCCAGGGATTGAACCCGGGTCTCCCGCATTGCAGGTGGATTCTTTAACAGGTGAGCTATTAGGGAAGAAAAACCAAGTTATTAGAAAAGACTCTGACGCTGGGAAAGATTGAGGGCAGGAGAAGAAGGGGGTAACAGGATGAGACGGTTGGAAGGCACCACTGACTCAATGGACACGAGTTCAAGCAGACTCTGGGAGACAGTGGAGGACTGAGGCGTGCTGCTGTCCATGGGGTCACAAAGAGTTGGACACGAATTAGTGACTAAATAATAGTGCCATAATAACAAAAGCAATGAAAAACAAAGGTTAAAGTCAGTGACATAGATCCACCATGGAGTCACAATTGACTCTTCCCTACAATAGTTCCCACTTGTGGTCAACATTAAGAACCACTGCATTAGATTCTGCTGCTGTTGCTGCTGCTGCTGCTGCTAAGTCGCTTCAGTCGTGTCCGACCCTGTGCAACCCCATAGATGGCAGCCCACCAGGCTCCCCTGTTCCTGGGATTCTCCAGGCAAGAACACTGGAGTGGGTTGCCAAATCCTTCTCCAATGCATGAAAGTGAAAAAGTGAAAGTTAAATCGCTCAGTCGTGTCTGACTGTTTGCAACCCCATGGACTGCAGCCTACCAGGCTCCTCCGTCCATGAGATTTTCCAGGCAAGAGTACTGGAGTGGGGTGCCATTGCCTTCTCCAACATTAGATTCTGAATTAAATCCAAATGACTGACCATAACCAGGGAGGCCCTGACTGATATGGTCCCTCCTGTCTTAACTCAGCTTAAGTTAGTAGTCTTGCAGATCTTGGGTCTGTGTGGATCAAAGACTTTTCCATACTTGTCATCATGGGAAGATCATAATTTCCATGTTCTGGAAGACCCTATGTGACCTGGCCACCTGTCCCATCTCTCCTGGACATTCTCTCCCTCCTCCTACTGCCCTTCTGTCTGTTTTTCTGTTCATAAAATACTTCTGTCTTTTCAGAGCTGCTTCACCTGTGGTTTCCTTTGCATTGTTCTGGGAGCATATTCTTTCTCTAGGCCCTCTCATGGCCAACTTATCAACCAGACCTCTTAGAAGCCTTCTGTGTCATCCCATCTCTAACCTACCTCTTGTTTAATTTCCATCTCATTACTGCATTTGTTTCCTGTATAGCGTATCACTGTCTGAAGTCATTTTGTCTACTTGTTCCTGATCTCTCTTTGAGAAGGTAAACTGCAACTTTCTAGATATTATTCAATTGACATGTGGCAGATATTCAGTAAATATTTGCTGAATGAAAGAATGAATGTACAGTAGGTCAGTCAGAAAATATCAACTGCATTAATGACTTTTTAAAAAATTAATGACTTCTTAGCACCCTTCTAACGAGAGGTGTTGTTAGCACAATGTTGTAGATAATTCATCAAGATCAGAGGTTTGGTTACTTTTCCAGGATTACAAATAAAGGCTACAGTGGTTTGTTGGGGGAGCAGGCAAGAGCAATTGTGGATTTTGGGGGATTCTGCTATCATCGGATACGGCAACTCCTTCACTAATTGGCAAAGATGTGTAATTAGGCTTTAATTGTGGGCTTCTGAAGGGACTATTTTAAAACCACATCTGTGGCAGCCTTTGGTGGAATCTGACTTTCTGACCTTCTAGAAGGTGATGGGAGGGCAATCGAGATGACTGAGAAACCAAGGGAGAACCTCACTATTTGGGGGTGACACATTCTCAGCATCTGTCAAGGAACCGGGGGCTGGGTAATGGAGCATGTCTTGGAATCTCAGGGACTCCCCTGAGTCCCCTGACTCATAGCAGTTGTCAGCTGGTCTCTAGAGATCTGCACCCTGCAAGGAAACCAGAGATGGCCTGAGTCATACAGTGGTGGTCTCTGCAGCCAGTCAGCCCACGTGACAGGGCTGGAAGGAATGTGGATTCTGCCTTCCTCTGCATAATTGGCCTGGGAGCCTTTATCAGTAGTGAAAACCAAGGGCACCTTGCTTCTCAACTTTGCATCTGGATTTCAAAATAATAACAATAGGGGATATGTTAGTCTGCTCAGGCTGCCATAACAAAATACCACAGGCTGGGTGGTGTAAACAATAAAAACTTTATTTCTCACAGTTCCGGAAGTGGATGGTCTAAGATCAAGGTGTCAGCAGGTTTGGTTTGTCCTGAGGCCTCTCTCCTTGACGTGTAGACCACTGCCCATCTAATATCTCTGTGTACTCACATGGTCTTTCATCAGAGACCCTTTCTCCAAATACAGTCACATTTTGAGGCACAGGCTTATGGCTTCAACATAGAAGTTTTGAGGGGACATAATGCAATCCATAATGTGTGACATTTGTTGAGTATTTATTGCATGTTAGCCTCATGCTTAATATTTTGCAAATGTCAATCATCTCACATAATTTTCCTACCTAGCCAGAAGTCTGTACTATTGTAACTCAATTTATTAAAAAAAAAAAAAAAAAAAACTGAAATAGAGAGTTTAAGAAAATTGTCAAAGTTTAAAGATAAAAGTGCCAGAGCTCAGATTCAAGTCTGGGTATCTCTGATTTTAGAGTCTGCTCTCATCAAATCTGTGCTAAATTGCTGAATGCTACAATTCTGGTTTTTCTGTTCTCTCCATCTGAAATAGCTACTACATACATTTTGTGAATATCAAATATCTATCCTTCCTATCTCTTATCTGTCCTCAAATAGTTTTATCTCTTTATTTAAAAAAAAATACAGAAATTCTGGAGATTTTCTTGTATTTGGCCTTTAAGCCCTTTATTTGTTTTCCTGCCATAACCAATCTGCTCTTCCCTGCTTCTACTTGAATAAAAAAATTCACAAAATGAGTCAGTTCTGATGAGGTGGATGAACCTAGAACCTATTATACAGAGTGAAGTGAGTCAGAAAGAGAAAGATAAATATTGTCTTCTAACATATATATACAGAATCGAGAAAAATGGTACTGAAAGATTTATTTTCAGGGCAGGAATGGAGAAACAGATAGGGAACAGACTTATGGACATGGGGAGAGGGGAGGAGAGGGTGAGATGTATGAAAAGAGTAACATGGAAACTTACATTACCATATGTAAAATAGATAGCTAATGGGAATTTGCTGTATGGCTCAAGAAACTCAAATAGGGGCTCTGTATCAACCTAGAGGAGTGGGATGGGGAGGGAGAGGGGAGGGAGGTTCAGAAGGGAGGGGATATATGTACACCTATGGCTGATTCATGTTGAGGTTTGACAGAAAACAACAAAATTCTGTAAAGCAATTATCCTTCAGTAAAAAAATAAATTTAAAAAAATTCACAAAATGAGGTTTTCCCAGGTCATTTCCTGTTCAAGGTGTCCCTTCACTGTGGTTGCCGTTTTGTGCTTTTGCAAGAACTCTAAGGAAGTGAATATCAGTTGGGCACTATATATGAAATAAATATAATGATCGTGCAGGCATGCCTTCTGAGAGGAAGGGGAAGCCATCTGCTTTAATAACTCAAGTTAATAAACACACAAATAAAACAGGAGCTGCCTGAGGGAGCTGCCCACCTGCCCATAGAAACCTTACTCCAATGTTCAGGGTAAGGCTTGTTGTTCAGTCACTAAGTCATGTCCAACTCTTTTTGACCCCATAGACTGCAGCTTGCTAGGCTCCCCTGTCCTCCAGTACCTCCCAGAGTTTGCTCAGATTCATGTCCATTGAGTTGGTGATATTATCTAACCATCTCATCCTCTGCCACTCTTTTCTTTTGCCATCAATCTTTCCCAGCATCTGGGTCTTTTCCGATGAGTTGGCTCTTTGAAACAGGTGGACAAAGGCTTGGAGCTTCAGCTTCAGCGTCAATACTTTAATGAATATTCAGGGTTGCTTTCCTTTAGGATTGACTGATTTGGTATCCTTGCTGTCCAAGGGACTCTCAAGAGTCTTCTCCAGCACCACAACTTGAGGTGCCAATTCTTCAGTGCTCAGGCTTCTTTATGGTCCAACTCTCACATTTGTACATGACTACTGGAAAAATCATAGCTTTGACTATGCTTCACTGCATTCTCTGTACCAGCCCTCTCACTTATCAGTTCAGTTCAGTCGCTCACTCGTGTCCTACTCTTTGCGACCCCATGAATTGCAGCACACCAGACCTCACTGTTCATCACCAACTCCCAGAGTCCACTCAAACTCATGTCCATCAAGTCGGTGATGCCATCCAGTCATCTCATCCTCTGTCATCCCCTTCTCCTCCTGCCCCCAATCCCTCCCAGCATCAGGGTCTTTTCCAATGAGTCAACTCTTCGCATGAGGTGGCCAAAGTACTGGAGTTTCAGCCTCAGCATCAGCCCTTCCAATGAACACCCAGGACTGGTCTCCTTTAGAATGGACTGGTTGGATCTCCTTGCAGTCCAAGGCACTCGCAAGAGTCTTCTCCAGCACCACAGTTCAAAAGCATCAATTCTTCGGTGCTCAGCTTTCTTCACAGTCCAACTCTCACGTCCATACATGACCACTGGAAAAACCATAGCCTTGACTAGATGGACCTTTGTTGGCAAAGTAATGTCTGCTTTTTAATATACTGTCTAGGTTGGTCATAACTTTCCTTCCAAGGAGTAAGCGTCTTTTAATTTCATGGCTACAATCACCATCTACAGTGATTTTGGAGCCCAGGAAAATAAAGTCTGACACTGTTTCCACTGTTTCCCCATCTATTTCCCATGAAGTGATGGGACCAGATGCCATGATCTTAGTTTTCTGAATGCTGAGCTTTAAGCCAACTTTTTCACTAACTTTCATCAAGAGGCTTTTGAGTTCCTCTTCACTTTCTGCCATAAGGGTGGTGTCATCAGCATATCTGAGGTTATTGATATTTCTCCTGGCAATCTTGATTCCAGCTTGTCCTTCTTCCAGCCCAGCGTTTCTCATGATGTACTCTGCATAGAAGTTAAATAAGCAGGGTGACAATATACAGCCTTGACGGACTCCTTTTCCTATTTGGAACCAGTCTGTTGTTCTATGTCCAGTTCTAACTGTTGCTTCCTGATCTGCATATAGGTTTCTCAAGAGGCAAGTCAGGTGGTCTGGTATTCCCATCTCTTGCAGAATTTTCCACAGTTTAATGTTATTCACACAGTCAAAGGCTTTGGCATAGTCAATAAAACAGAAATAGATGTTTTTCTGGAACTCTCTTGCTTTTTCGATGATCCAGCGGATGTTGGCAATTTGATCTCTGGTTCCTCTGCCTTTTCTAAAACCAGCTTGAACATCTGGAACTTCACGGTTCACGTATTGCTGAAGCCTAACTTGGAGAATTTTGAGCATTACTTTACTAGCGTGTGAGATGAGTGCAATTGTGTGGTAGTTTGAGCATTCTTTGGCATTGCCTTTCTTTGGTATTGAAATGAAAACTGACCTTTCCCAGTCCTGTGGCCACTGCTGAGTTTTTCAAATTTGCTGGCATATTGAGTGCAGCACTTTCACAGAATCATCTTTCAGGATTTGAAATAGCTCCATTGGAATTCCATCACCTCCACTAGCTTGTTCATAGTGATGCTTCCTTAGGCCCATTTGACTTCATATTCCAGGATGTCTGGCTCTAGGTGAGTGATCACACCATCGTGATTATCTGGGTCGTGAAGATCTTTTTTGTATAGTCCTCCTGTGTATTCTTGCCACCTCTTCTTAATATCTTCTGCTTCTGTTAGGTCCATACCATTTCTGTCCTTTATTCAGCCCATCTTTGCATGAAATGTTCCCTTGGTATCTCTAATTTTCTTGAAGAGATCTCTAGTCTTTCCCATTCTGTTTTTTCCTCTATTTCTTTGCATTGATCGCTGAGGAAGGCTTTCTTATCTCTCCTTGCTATTCTTTGGAACTCTGCATTCAAATGCTTATATCTTTCCTTTTCTCTTTTGCTTTTCACTTCTCTTCTTTTCACAGCTATTTGTAAGGCCTTCAGACAGCCATTTTGCTTTTTTGCATTTCTTTTCCATGGGGATGGTCTTGATCCCTGTCTCCTGTACAATGTCACCAATCTCCGTCCATATTTCATCAGGCACTCTATCTATCAGATCTAGTCCCTTACATCTATTTCTCACTTCCACTGTATAATCATAAGGGATTTGATTTAGGTCATACCTGAATGGTCTAGTGGTTTTCCCTACTTTCTTCAATTTAAGTCTGAATTTAGAAATAAGGAGGTCATGATCTGAGCCACAGTCAGCTCCCAGTCTTGTTTTTGCTGACTGTATAGAGCTTCTCCATCTTTGGCTGCAAAGAATATAATCAATCTGATTTCGGTGTTGACCATCTGGTGATGTCCATGTGTAGTCTTCTCTTGTGTTGTTGGAAGAGGGTGTTTGCTATGACCAGTGACTTCTCTTGGCAAAACTGTGTTAGCCTTTGCCCTGCTTTATTCCATACTCCAAGGCCAAATTTGCCTGTTACTCCAGCTGTTTCTTGACTTTCTACTTTTGCATTCCAGTCCCCTATGAAAAGGACATCTTTTTTGGGTGTTAGTTCTAAAAGGTCTTGTAGGTCTTCATAGAGCCATTCAACTTCAGCTTCTTCAGCTTTACTGGTTGGGGCATAGGCTTGGATTACTGTGATATTGAATGGTTTGCCTTGGAAACGAACAGAGATCATTCTGTTGTTTTTGAGATTGCATCCAAGTACTGCATTTTGGATTCTCTTGTTGACCATGATGGCTACTCCATTTCTTCTAAGGGATTCCTGCCTGCAGTAGTAGATATAATGGTCATCTGAGTTAAATTCACCCGTTCCAGTACCTTTTAGTTCGCTGATTCCTAGAATGTTGACAATCACTCTTGCCATCTCTTGTTTGACCACTTCCAATTTGCCTTGATTCATGGGCCTGACATTCCAGGTTCCTATGCAATATTGCTCTTTACAGCATCAGACCTTGCTTCGATCACCAGTCACATCCACAACTGGGTATTGTTTTTGCTTTGGCTCCATCCCTTCATTCTTTCTGGAGTTATTTCTCCACTGATCTCCAGTAGCATATTGAGTACCTACCGACCTGGGGATTTCCTCTTTCAGTATCCTATCATTTTGCCTTTTCGTACTGTTTATGGGGTTCTCAAGGCAAGAATACTGAAGTGGTTTGCCATTCCCTTCTCCAGTGGGCCATATTCTGTCAGATCTCTCCACCATGACCCTCCCGCCTTGGGTGGCCCCACAGGGCATGGCTTAGTTTCATTGGGTTAGACACATCTGTGGTCCATGTAATCAGATTGGCTAGTTTTCTGTGATTATGGTTTCAGTGTGTCTGCCCTCTGATGCCCTCTCTCAACACCTACTGTCTTACTTGGGTTTCTCTTACCTTGGATGTGGGGTATCTCTTCACAGCTGCTCCAGCAAAGCACAGCCACTGCTCCTTACCTTGGACGAGGGGTATCTCTTCACGGCCGCCCCTCCTGACCTCTTATAACCATCTTGACCTCTCACTTATAACCATTTCCAATTTATAATCTGATATGAGACCAGAAATCTCCTCTAACCTACAGGAAACCTGAAGTTCAATGGGTTAGTAACACTGTGGAGTTTGGCAGTATGGAGGTGGAAGAGAAGTTGAGCATCACTCTAAGATTTCAGCCCCAAGGTTGAGAACTGAAAACTCTGAAATACCTTGAACTTGAAGCACCAATATAATAGCAAGGACAGCTAAAGTTTCTGTTCCTGTAAATGACTTCATGTCCCTTCTGGCTTATTGCATGTGGAGGGGTTGTAGTCTTTCCCAGATAAAGAGTGCTGTCCTCGTGGAGCTTTCTTAGGCCATCTCTGGAATCCCAGGCAGAAAAAAGGAGCAGTTTGACTTATTTCCTGCTGGAAATAAGCAGAGAGGGTGGCTCAGTGAAGGTCTTTAAGCTGAGCACTCCAGCTCTTGCCAGGATTCCTCTCCTCCTCTGGTCCAGATGTCTTCCCTGTCAACTCACATGTCCCCCCAGGAGGCATTGCCTCTGGCTGCCCCCTCCCTTCCCATTGTGTTTGTTTAGATTCTAAAAAGGGATTTATTACATCTGTCTCTGGGCACATGTTCAAAAACACCCAAGCCAGGAGGTGAAATTTGTCCAGATTCACATTGTACCCATCCATACAGCACTGCCCCCCCAGCTATACTGGGTCAGGGAACTTTCACAACAGCCTGAAGGACAGTAGAGTTGTCCTTTGCCAAATCCAAGCAGTTTGGGCCTCAAGTCACTTTCTGACTACTCAGTGAGATGGGTTCAGAGGATCAACAATCAGCCACCTCCATCCAAGGGTCTGCACGCAGCTGGTGATGACACGGGGTGATCTGCAGGGGGATGCCTCCATCACCCCCAAGGGAGTTAGCCCACCCTCCAATTCTCCTTGATATTATTCACTCTAGTCCTTTGCTTTCCCTTTCAGTCGCCTTCTCTGCTGCCACATATTGACAGCTCTATCTTAGTAGAAATTTTAGACATCATCTGTTTTTATGAAAATTTCCCCTGTTGTTGGCATTGTTTGCCCTGTTTTCAGAATTAACTTCTTTTTTGTCTATTCTCTGTTAGCATCGTGCATACAACTTTCACTCCTATACTTAATGCATGGTTATTCACTAGTTCGGAGAAGGCAATGGCACCCCACTCCAGTACTCTTGCTTGGAAAATCCCATGGACAGAGGAGCCTGGTAGGCTGCAGTCCATGGGGTCGCTAAGAGTCGGGCATGACAGAACGACTTCACTTTCACTTTTCATTTTCATGCATTGGAGAAGGAAATGGCAACCCACTCCAGTATTCTTGCCTGGAGAATCCCAGGGACCAGGGAGCCTGGTGGGCTGCTGTCTATGGGGTCGCACAGAGTCAGACACGACTGAAGCGACTTAGTATAGCATAGCATAGCATATTCACTGGTTACTGGTGCTGGTCTTTTGTTAGGCGATGGAAAAATAGTGATGTGTGACAATATATAAGAGTTTAGCCTTCCTGAAGCTTATTTTCATTTTTTAAAAAATTTATTTGGCCATAACAGGTCTTAGCTGTGGCACAAGGGATCTTCCACTGTGGCATGCAGGATCTGGTTCCCTGACCAGGGGTAGAACCTGGGCTTCCTGCATTGACAGTGCAGAGTTTGAACCACTGGATCACCAGGGAAGTCCCTCTGGAGCTTACTTTCTAGGTTGCAGAGACAGACCAAAAAACTCTCACGAAATATTTATCTTCCTAAGTTATGAACTGCTTTACTATCATAGTGGTTATTTTTCTCATCTTACCAAACTCTATATATCACTTGCTATGTGCCTGGCTCATATGTGTGTACCACATGTTAACTCCCGATAAGGCAGGCACCATGCCTTACTCACTCTGTGTACCATCCCCCACACCTGCCGTGGGCCATTGTGCCCAGCATCGTGTGTGCCACGCGGCAGACACTTAACTCATCTCTGTTGAATTTGTGATTCATCTATATTGTCATGTTGATTAATTATAAAAAAGCGTGGGCAGGCAACTTTTAAAACAGAAACATTCAAATTCAAGGGGAACCCACTAGGAACAGGTTTTTTCCTGTTTTCCTTAACTCTTATCTTTCAAGTACATTCAAGCATACACACAAAGTCTAACTAGGGAAACAATAATGACTTCCAGTACTTATCACAGAGGAAATTTATGAAGGGACTTGGTGATGGAGGAGAAAATGGTAAGATATGGCTGATTCTAAAAATGGCCCTAAGATTTTTTTCTCCCCAGTTTAGAAATGGAGCCTATATCTTTACCTGTGGAACTGAGACAGGTCTTGTGACTTGCTTTGGAAAGAAGTGATGTTGTGTAAGTTTAAGCGTGGGCCTCAGGAGGTCTTTCCTATTTCCCTTCTTGTTCTTAGAACCAGCTGCCAACTGAATGTATCTAGGCTAGGCTGTTGGATAATGAGAGACATATGGACCCACCATCACCCCAGACGACAGCCAGCCAGCTCCCTAAGTGGAGGCCCCTGCAGATCTGGCTGCTGACTATGGATGCCTGAGTGTGCCCAGCCAAGACCAGCAGAAGAATTTCCCAGCTGATCTCAGTCCAAATTGCTACCGCATGCTTGGTGAGCTACAAAGAATGGTTGTTGTTTTAGCCATTAAGTTGTAAAGTAGTTTGTTTCAGAACAAAAGCAAACCAGTACATGAAGTAATCCAGAAATTAGCAACAGTAGGGGTTGTTACTATTGGTGGCTGTAGAGACATAGGGAGGAGGGGCCCTGGGTAACCTGAACACCCAACAGAAGAGGAATAAGGGCAGAGATGACTCATGGAGGCTTAGAGGTGCAGAGCAGCCAGAGCTGATTGAAGCAGAGAGAGTGAAATACCCAGCTTTCTCTCTTCTGTTTGCCCTCCAGTCTCCCACCAGGGCTAAACATTATGAGCTGAGTTTGGCTGGCAGCCAGGTGGGACAGGAGCCTGGAGATGCAGGCTTCAGGGACCAGTCCCTTCTGCAACACAGAGCAGAGGAGGCAAAGGCCTGGGAATGGATGCAAGTCCTAATAGGCCTAAGACTGATCCTACACATCCTTTGGGAGAAAGAAAAAGAAGTCGAACTACTTCTTTTTTATTTGTATTCCCCATTCAGGACTGCAAGGAGATCAAACCAGTGAATCCTGAAGGAAATCAGTCCTGAATATTCATTGGAAGGACTGATGCTGAAGCTCCAACACTTTGACCACCTGATGCAAAGAACTGACTCATTAGAAAAGACCCTGATGCTGGGAAAGATTGAAGGCAGGAGAAGGGGATGATAGACGATGAGATGGTTGGATGGCATCACTGACTCGATGGACTTGAGACTAAGCAAGCTCTGGGAGTTGGTGATGGACAAGGAAGCCTGGGGTGCTGTAGTCCATGGGGTTGCAAAGAGTCGGACACGACTAAGTGACTGAACTGAACTGATTCAGGTATTTAACCCAAACTAAAAATGAACTTTAACTGTTGAAAAGTTGTCATTGCAACTGTCTCAACTTTTAACAAAATATTCCATCAGACTGTATTAGCATATTTATAAAATGTTGCACCCACAATAGCCCATTGAAAACACAAATCATCAAAACAGTTTGAGTGGTACTCTTGTTAGGTCAAAAAGCACAGACATTATAAAACACGAAATTAAAAAAAAGTGTTTTTTATTTAAAAAAATTTTTGGCTAGGCTACACAGCATAAGGGATCCTAGCTCCCTGATGAAGGATCAAACCCATGCCCCCTGCATTGGAAGCATGAGAGTCTTAACAAGTGGACTGCCAGGAAAGTCCTTAAAAAACTAATTTGATTAATATAAGTTCATCCAGCAAGCATTAAAAACTTTTTGTATGGCAGTCAAGCACAATTGAAGGGTGACACAACACGTATGCACACACATATAGACACAGACAATTTCAGTAGAATACAAGGATTGATTCAAGGGATTAGATCTGGTGGACAGAGTGTCTGGAGGTCTATGTGCAGAGGTTCATAATGCTGTACAGGAGGTGGTGACCAAAACCATCCCCAAGAAAAAGAAATGCAAGAAGGCAAAGTGGCTGTCTGAGGAAGCCTTAAAAATGGCTGAGGTAAAAAGAGAAGTGAAAGGCAAAGGAGAAAGGGATATACCCAACTGCATGGGGAGTTCCAGAGAATAGCCAGGAGAGATAAGAATGCCTTCTTAAGTGAACAATGCAGAGAAACAGAGGAAAACAATAGAATGGGAAAGACTGGAGATCTCTTTAAGAAAACTGGAGCTATCAAGGGAGTGTCTCATGCAAAGATGGGGACAATAAAGAACAGAAACGGCAAGAATCTAACAGAAGCAGAAGATATTAAGAAGAGGTGGCAAGAATGTACAGAAGAACTGTACAAAAAAGGTCTTATAATCCAGATAACCACAATGGTGTGATCACTCACCTAGAGCCAGACATCCTGGAATGCAAAGTCAAGTGGGCCTAAGGAAGCATCACTACAAACAAAGCTAGTGGATATGATGGAATTCCAGTTGAGCTATTTCAAATCCTAAAAGATGATGCTGTGAAAATGCTGCACTCAATATGCCAGCAAATTTGGAAAACTCAGCAGTGGCCACAGGACTGGAAAAGGTCAGTTTTCATTCCAGTTCCAAAGAAAGGCAATGCCAAAGAAATGTTCAAACTACAGTATAATTGCGTTCATCTCAAATGCTAACAAGGTAGTGGTCAAAATCCTTCAAGCTAGGCTTCAACAGTGTGTGAACCTTGAACTTCTAAATGTACAAGCTGGATTTAGAAAAGGCAGAGGAAACAGAGATCAAATTCTCAACATCTGTTGGATCATAGAAAAAGCAAGGGAACTCCAAAAAGACATCTACTTCTGCTTCATTGACTATGCTAAAGCCTTTGACTGTGTGGATCACAGCAAACTCTGGAAAATTCTTAAAGAGATGGGAATACTAGACCACCTTATATGTCTCCTGAGAAACCTGCATGCAGGCCAAGAGGTTACAGAACTGGACATTAAACAATACTGGTTCAAAATTGGGGAAAGAGTACATCAAGGGCTGTATATTGTCAACCTACTCATTTAACTTACATGCAGAGTACATCATGAGAAATGCTGGGCTGAATGACTCACAAACTGAAATCAAGATTGCCTGTTTGTTCAGTCATGTTCACCTCTTCACGACCCCATGAACTATAGCCTGCCAGGCTCCTCTGTCCACAGAATTTTCCAGGCAAGAATATTGGAGTGGGTTGCCATTTTCTTCTCCAAGATTACCAGGAGAAATATTGACAACCTCAGATATGCAAATTTAACATTCTAATGGCAGAAAGTGAAAAGGAACTAAAGAACCTCTTGATGATGGTGAAAGAGGAGAGTGAAAAAGCTGGCTTGAAATTCAACATTCAGAAAATTAAGGTCATGTCATCCAGTCCCATCATTTCATAGTAAATAGATGGGGGAAAAGTGGGAACAGTGACAGACTTTATTTTCTTGGGCTCCAAAATCACTGCAGATGGTGACTGCAGCCATGAAATTAAAAGATACTTGCTCCTTGGAAGAAAAGCTACAGTCCATAGGGTTGCAAAATGTTGGACATGACTTAGCGACTGAACAATAACAAAAAAAAAAAAAAGGAGAAAAAAGGTCACGATTTCTGTCCTCTCTCATTTTGGCAGTAGCCAGGGCAAGTAAACAGGAGGGTATCCTGACATATCTTTCTCTTATTGAGGGTTGATTCGTTTGCTTATTTGAGCTCACCTGAATTGCAAAAGAAGATCCAGAGTTGTCCCTTGGTATGGTAGATTGGTTTCAGGATTCCTGTGGATGGCAAAAGCCAAAGATGCTCGTCCCTTATATAAAATAGTGTAGTATTTGCATATAACCTATGCACATTCTCCTTTATACTTTAAATCATCTCTAGATTACTAATAATACCAATACACTGTAAATGCTATGTAAATAGTTGCTTGTGGGAGGCAAATTCAAGTTTTGCTTTTTGGTACTTTCTGAAAATTTCTTTCCCCAAATATCTTTAATTCGAGGTTGGTTGAATCTGCCAATGCAGACTGCAAGGCTGCAGAAGGCCGGCTGTACTTATTATTCTGTACCTTGTTTTTTTCCCTTAACAATATATGGACATCCCTCCAGATGAGTGAGGCTTCACTCATTTATTCATTTAAATATTCTCTTGCCAGTTGGCAAGTTGTTTTTCGTTTTCAGTAACTACAAAAATATTGCTGTATCCTTGAGATG